>NC_051182.1:167326400-167504136 GCF_013339695.2 Rhipicephalus sanguineus | reverse complement strand
GTATGAGCAAATATATACGAAGGCTCTGATATGTAGCTTTCTTTGTGAATACCCGTTAAACCATGGAATATTTTGTGAAACAGAGATAAACGTAAGAATTTGCGCCTGTCTTCAAGAAGAGGCCATCCCAAAGTATTCCTGATTTCGAAAGATCTCTTAGAAAAGTGGTAATCACCCGCGACGAAACGGGCCGCTCTCAGCTGCACGCGTTCTAGAGCGTCGATGTTCACCTTAGTAAAAGGCTCCCAAGTGCTGCACTCCAAAAGTGGGCGTACATTCGACATATACAGGGTTTCTTTCAGGCTGGCCGGTGCTTGTTTAAAGTTGCGTCTCAAGAAGTTTAGTGTGTTACTGGCCCTTCTTACGATGTAATCTATGTGGGCATTCCAAGTAAAATTGCTGGAAAAAATGACTCCTAGGTACTTATATTCCGTTACAAGGGAGAGCTGTGTTGTATTCATGACATAGGTTGCCATGAGCGGGTGTTTTTTGTTTGTGAATCTTACGAGGTTGCATTTGGACAGGCTGAGTGTCATGTTCCAAGTCGAACACCAAGACGTGATTTTGTTCAGATCATTTTGTGGCAGTTCACTATCTGATTCACTTGAAATTTCACGGTAAATGCGGCAATCATCTGCGTATAACCTCACCCGGCAAGACAAATGTTCACTAAGGTCATTGATAAATATTAGAAAAAGCAGGGGCCCTAAGACGGACCCCTGTGGCACTTCAGACAATACAGAGACATCAGAAGAGCGGACACCGCCAAGTATCACGCGTTGGTTTCTATCTAACAGGTACGCTTCCAACCACTTCCAGAGGGTATTTGGCAATTTGAGGTAGGACAACTTTAGTAGTAATAGGGTATGAGATACGGAATCGAAAGCTTTCCGAAAGTCTAAAAAGATGCAGTTAACTTGCAAACCCGAGTTAATAAATGCTGCAATGTCATGGCAAAATTCCCTCAGTTGAGTGTCGCAAGAAAAGCCAGCCCTGAAGCCATGTTGCGTTGGAATAAAGAAGCTATTTTCTTGAACGTGTGCCATTAAATTCGTATAAAAAACATGTTATAATGTTTTGCAAGCAACGCTTGTGAGTGAAATTGGCCTGTAGTTGCATGTTCTCGTTTTTGAACCACTTTTGTGAATTGGAATAACATTTGTAGTTTTCCAGTCCGAAGGCAGAGCACCAACTTGAAGAGATATCTTAAATAACAGTGTTAAGAAAGGGGCGACAGACAATGCACACTTTTTTAGAACGAAATTTGAAATAAAGTCAGGACCGGTAGCCGAGTGTATGTTTATCTTCCGTAGTAATAATGCGATACCATTCTCAGACAGCACAATTTCCCTCATCTGAGTAAACTCACTGACGTCATATGATTTGGAAACTGCGGCTTTTGAGCATGAAAACACAGAGGTGAAAATAAGCATTCAAGGCCTCTGCTTTTGCGAAAATATCTGCGCCGTAGGCTTTTTCACCTATGACGTCAGGGATTGTGTCACCAGAGTTCTTTTTGCTCTTGACATATTTCCACATTTCCTTTGGATTCTGGATTCTAGGAGATAAAACGAACTTGCAGCGCGGCCACCATTGGCAAGGCTGAAAATAGTTCCTTGTAAAAATGTCAATATAACCTTTAAACAAACGCACCTGTAACTCATGCTAAAGGCATTCCGCCCATCTTGATGACGTTGTATGAGTGTTTACGATGAACTTATCGATTACAAAAAAACAGAGAAACAGCAGGCGCTGCTGGAATTCTACCGCGTTGAAGGTACGGTGAATAATTAATAATATCACCGTAAAGGTCTAGCTCCCGATCTGACTGTCAGACTCGAAGGTCGCACTGACCGTCAAGAAATCCGATGCGATTTCAGTTACGTGGCGAAACCAGTAGCAGAAGAAACTCTGACGGCTGATTGGTGGAAGAATCCAAAACAAAATAATAAGGGTAATTGCTAACACTGCTCCCGATCATTCAGCTGAACCGTTACTTAAGAAGTACGGCTTAATTAGTATAGACAACCTCTATAATTTTAAACTAAGTTTGGCACTGCGGAATGAAATTAAGAAAGACACACATAGTCTACGCAACCTGGCTAAATTAAAAGTAAACGCGCGTAGCTATAACACTAGGCATCTTGAATATTGGGATGTGCCTCTCAGCAGAACGAACTATGGTGAAGATAGGCTGTGTTGTCTCATTCCTAGAATGCTAAATAATTTTTATGCACAGAACATACATATAGAGTACTTCACATTCGACCAGCTTAAGCAATATTACATTTAACATTAATTATATGCTTTATTCTATTGTTTTATCCCCATTTTTGTGACTGTTCTTTCTTTCTTTTATTCTGAAATAAACTAAAAAGTTTCACAATTTGTTACTGTATAAAGATGTATGCAGCATCACGTACTATTTATTCACTGTATTGTTTTCTTTTTGTACTACTTTTCTCGATGATAATAGTGTGCAAACTTGTTATTTTAATGACTTGTATATATTCCATTGATGTATTAATAGTGTCTGTGGCCAAATGCTGACCGAAGTCCAAGATACACGGGGTGAGAGCTTTGTCAAGCTGCCTAAAAGCAGCTTTTTCTCTCACTCCTCATGATCTGTATTGCTCATGAAATAAACATCTATTCTATTCTATTCTATTCTATTCTATTCTATTCTATCTGATCTTCACGCTTGAACACGCACCAAACAATGCTTCCCACGCTCTTTGTACAGTCCTACAGTCAAGGGTCTAGAGGGTCGCTTGAAAGCTCGAGAAACTTTCATGTTCGGCTTGCATTTCAACAAGAAAGAGAGATCTTATTTCTGGTCAACATGCTCTGAATTGCCTCAACGAATATACTTACGCAGCCCCACGGGGTTTCTTCAAGTGAACCCTGCATGTATTGCCTCGTAAGTGTCGTTGGCGTTTTAGGTGGACCGCAGAAAAGCCCGGCGCCCGCGAGCGCAAAGAAATGCGGTCCTCGAAGGTGCGCCGGTCACATGCGTATTTGTATGCGCCGTTTTCCAATAAACGATGCTCTCTCGATCGTGGGCATCTCGGCGATCAGCCGTTTCTGATATGGATATCCGATGTTTCATCGAGGTGACTAGTCATTTCACGTTCCCACATTTCATTGTTGCCTGGATATGATCGCATGACCGTCGTTGTTGCAGTTAGCGACTGAAGTGTTGCTCTGCTAAGCACGTGGATGATGGTCCAGTTCCCGGCATGGAGGAAGGAAACAGTTAGGAGAGAGCATTGCTGAATGAGAAAGAAAGAAAGAAAGAAAGAAAGAAAGAAAGAAAGAAAGAAAGAAAGAAAGAAAGAAAGAAAGAAAGAAAGAAAGAAAGAAAGAAAGAAAGAAAGAAAGAAAGAAAGAAAGAAAGAAAGAAAGAAAGAAAGAAAGAAAGAAAGAAAGAAAGAAAAGTAGCACGTCAGGCACGCGCACGCCAAGCTTCGCTTGCACCCACTTTCCTGATAGGAGAAGGGCACCTGAATTTTTGTTCGCACACTCACAGTCACTCGTACGTCAGCAGGCGATGGTTAATATCGTTAGCTAGAGTTACGAGTCGTTCGACTCTATATTAATTTACTCCGACAGCAGAATTTCCCACTTTCTCACGGTGAAGATAAGTAGGTAACAGTGCTGTGGTTCATCACTGATATTGTTTCGGTCAGCCTTGTCCCGAGTCTCACTTATGCCGACATGCTTGACGGCTACGGCGCGGCGCCGCGGCTCGACATGGTTCCGCCAGCTGCCGCGAAGGCAGCGCCGCTTCTGAGCGTCCACTCCGTTTACTTCGTAATAAGCGTGGAATAAAACGGGGATGGCTAATAATATAGAGACTGTAATTTCGAGCACGAATTGTGGTGCGCCTAAACAACGGCAAACTGCGTACAGCAATCCGAACGACTCATTCGCGCAGCGAACCTACAATGAATGAAGTTGCACGGTTGTACGCACTTCCTGGAGCGAAAATATGTGTATTTGCCGCAAGCACGCGCTAAAGCCTATTTGGTGCTTCAATTCGACACAAAATGGTTCATCACCATATGCAAAAAAAGCAGCGCGCTCGGCCCCCGTGGCTTCCATATGGGTGGCCGTCAAACGCCGTTGGCAGTCAGGGCGTTGTCTATGGCATTATGAGGGGCGTAACATTCTTTCGGAGCACTAATTTAGCATTTTGTACAGTCAGTGACGAAGCCGCCGCAGTATTAACGCGATAGCGTTAAAGAGCTCGTATCGCAGAAATTCCGCCATCGGCGTCGGTGTCGGCGTCGGCACCGTTGGTTGTGAGCGAAAAATCGTCATCTTGTCCGTGACCGAAAAATCTAAAAAGCTGTAAATAAAATAAATAATAAAAATGTTTAGTCCGAGTGAGAATCGAACCTAGGCCGTCTGCGTGGCAAGCAGGTGTTCTACCACACAGCCACGCATCTTTTTTTTTCTTTATTGCCTTGCAAGTCAAGACTATTTACATACTCGCCAAAAAAAAAAGGGGGGGGTAGAGCATGCCAAAGTTTTGATTGTAGTCAGCTCAGTGCTGACGGGTCATAGTTGCACCTTGTAATTGTATAGCTCCACACAGCCACGCATCTGCTTGGAGCTGCACTGAAAGTAACTTTGATGCTTCCCAAAAATACGCGTCCTGTATACAGGTGTCACAGTACGAGATGTAATATCGCAGTAATATTGCGTGGTACAAGCGTACATTGCCATCGGGCGTCACACCATGTCAATATCATAAAGACTTGGTGGTTTAAAGACAGCCATCCATTACAGAAGGCACACACATTACTGCGCGTATTCCCTTAAGGCCACGTAGTGGGTGCATCGCAATTTCTGGTTTAAAGCATGCCATGGGCGTCGGCAGGATTTTGCCTTGAGGGGTGCAAACCAGTGTTACATCGCGGCCGAGGAGGGGGGGGAGGAGAGAGAGAGCTGGCATAGCTTGGGTGGGGGCAAGTGCTGGTGTGGCCTGAGGGGGGCAAGTGCCCCTTTTGCAACCCCCTGCCTACGCCCATGAAGCATGCTACCCATTACATAATATAAGGCACACACCTTAGTGCACGCATTCTGTTAAACACTCGTAGTGTTCGAAGTGCGCACTAGGGGCAGGATATCGCTATCGCGTTCAACTCTTAAAGGCGAAGCTTAAGCGGCCCCCAATTTTTTTTACTGATTTCGTCAAAGTGAAGTGCAACAACAATAATAAAAAGAGACGTGAAAGCGGCTACGGGCTGTGCGAAAGAGGGCTGGCAGAGCAATCCAGCCTTGCACGTCACAGGGATGCCTACGCGTGGTGGCGCCACGGTATCCGGAATGCTGCTTTCGGGCTGAATCGGCATGGCGTCTTGCATGTTCTCGGTCTCTAGAATGGCCCAACGAAAGGACCATCACGCCATCATGGAAACGCAGGTTCGGAATTCGATTTTCTCGAAGCCTTGGAATTTTCCTGAAGAACGCAATTCCTGATATCGACCTTACGCGTTGTCGAACAGATCGCTTTTAGTCGGCCAGCACGAAATATTTCAACGAAGCCCCCAAGTGTGCTGCTCCCGTTTTTTTTTCTTTTTTTTTTTTTGGCGTCGCGACATAGAACGAATTTATGGGATTCAGTTCAGTTCACATTGGGCAAGCGTGGGCGCGTGATCTAAAATAAACAAAAAAAAGAGTGAGAGGGTGGTCTAGTATTCAAGGCACTCGCTTTCGAATCGGTGGTCCTGGGTTCGAACCCCAGCCCTGGAAAGGAAATTTGTTTTGTTTTATTGGCTGATTTCTTTGGTGCGCGCCAGCTGAGGGAGAAGAGGTTCTTTTGGAACACCAGCTTCACAGGTCAGTCAATACAAGCTTCACTTGAAAATTCAGGACCTGTCCCCGACCAGAAAAATGGGGCAAGCGCAGCCTGGTGTGTGCGTGCTTGACCTACAGCTTTTATTTATTTATTTATTTATTTATTTATTTATTTATTTATTTATTTATTTATTTATTTATTTATTTATTTATTCATTTAATTATTTATTTATTTATTTATTTCTTTCGTTCTTTCTTCCTTTCTTCCTTTCTTTCTTTCTTTCTTTCTTTCTTTCTTTTGCATTGCGCAATACTCCCTTCTAACTTTTTATTTCCATCATGACGGGAACTGGCCCTTCATCCACGTGCTCAGCTGCACAACACTTCAGTTGCTATACAGGAAATAACGACGGTCATGCGTTGATGTCCAGGCAACAATGACAAATCTGGCAACGTGAAACGACAAGTGCCCTCGATAAAAGATCAGATTGTCATATCAGAAACGGCTGATTGCCGACAAGCCTACGATGGACAGAGCATCTATTAATGGAAAACGGCGCATACAAATGGGCATGTGACCGGCGCACCTTCGAGGGCAGCAATTCTGTACGCTCGCCGGCGCCTGCTTTTTCGCGTACAACGCCACCGCCGCCGCCGAAATCTGTAACTCATAACAAATTTCGCTTAAAAAGTTCATGAAGTAATCTTTTTTAATTACCTGCCTTGGCGAATTGTAATAAATACCATGGCGTACTCCATGTGGCTCAGAACAATACTGCGCCAATCTGAGACGCGTAGCGCTTTTTTTTTAATACTTGATGCAAGTTAGCTTAAAGACCCTGCATAAGATACCATTGAGCTGCATATAATATAGCACATGTAGGCTATACTAGTCCGTCGTTTTAATATCAGGGCCAGAGAACAAAACTTGAATGTGCACGACCATTGTGGGAGACAGGTAGATCGCCATTGCGAAAGATATCCGCAGCAACGCGTTCTTTAAACGAGAGGGGCGCAATTGTTACCACGCGAATTCATAAAGAAAGTCATTATCGTCATTATAAAGAAAGTCATTACCTTACGCGTTGTCCAACAGATCGCTTTTAGTCAGCCAGCACGAAATATTTCAACGAAGCCCCCAAGTGTACTGCTATGCAGGAAAAATTTGCGCTAAACTAGAAAGGACAGCACAAAGAAGGAACACGTCAACAGATGCGGCAGAAAATTGAGCGAGCATTCAACCGATTTGTTTACCTCAAAGCGAGCTTAACCTTTTTGAACGACATAAAGAAAGACAGACCTGTATACTGTCCTTCATAGCGGCGAGTCATTGTTTATCTGCAAGAGCGAATTCGCGGTAGTGTACGTTTTCTCGATGCATTCGTGTGCCTTTCTCGAGATAAACTAATTTGAACTTTGCACCGGACAAGACGGAAATCAATAACGAAAAGAGCAAAGGGTTCCCCATCAGGGGGTGCGAAGGTTCGTCGCAGCACCCCCCCCCCCCCGTTGTAAGTCAATGTACCTGGCAGATTTTGCCCCCCCCCCCCCTTCTTAGATGACTAGGGGGGTCAATGTATGGGGCAGATTTTGCGCCCCCCTCTTAGGTTATTAGGGGAAGCGGCCGCCCCCCCCTCCTGCCCCCCCCCCCCCCCCCCCCCTGTGCGCACGCCTATGGCAAAGGATCATTAAGAAACGTGCTGGCCGGTGTACTAACTAAGTGCATTTCGCAGACAGTGTAGAAGATGCCATTGACTTGTGATGAAGTTTGTGAAGGTCAGTCTAGTCACTGATAGAATGGCTGGGCCAGAGAACACAACTTTACTATGATGATCTTTGCAAAGGGTGCAACTGTAGTGTTGATCTAGGCCTCGCGGGCAAGTTAACGCGCGAAATCATTCACACATTCTTTACCGAGACACACTATAGAAGGTTCTGTGAGTATTCCATCAATTCATTCATTGCAAGAGGAGGTTAACCTCTTCAAAGGAGATGTTCGAAGAAATTGGAGGACGCTTGAGTTTCGTCTTCAAGAGTGGAATGCGATAGCGTGATCGTGCCCCGTACGCATCGCCTTGTCACCTGCTAGCCTCGCTTCGCTCCTTGGTGGACACCTCGACAATGCCGCAAAGAAAGGAACGTCTGTGCGCCTAGCATTGGCCTTTTAAAACTATCCTAGAATACCTACTGCAAGTACAGTTGCGAAGTGTCCACTATGCTGTATAATTCTTCCTTTTGAGAATTGGCGAAGTACCCATTACGCCTCCGTAAGGCAACGCGCGCAACTGCACACTTTGTTGCTGCAGCCTGCTGTTGCTGTTGCTGATGATCAATTATGACTGAGCGCTGTGCAATTAGTGGGCCTTTAAACCACCCACTCGCTGCGCAATTTACACGTTTTGACGACAGGTGCGATTATACGCTTCTAGCTGCCACGCAATATTGCATGCGTTAAGGAGATTCCTTGAAATACACGACATTCGTCTAGGGTTTATTTTCAGAAATAGTTTCAAGAAGTGGCGTGGTTGTGTGGTAGATCGCCTGCTTGCCACGCAGAAGGCCTGGGCTTGATACCCACTCGAACCAAAGGATTTTTATTGTTTACTTCTTTATTTGCAGATCAAGTTTTCGCTCACTGCTAACGCAAATTTTTCGCTCGCAACCTACGACGTTGACGCCGGAATTCTGCGAAACGAGCTCTTTAACGCCATCGAGTTAAAAGAAAGAAATGCAGTATCCTTTGCACGCGTGCAAACTCATGCGTCAGTGTTGACCTGCAAGAGCAAACTCACGACAAAGGAATGGTTCTGGATACATTTGTTTGTCTTTTTCAAAATATACTTCTTTGAAGTTTGCGCTCGTCATGCTTAATGTGTCTTGACGTCCTCGTCGGTTTTGCTTCAGAATGTTATTTCCCGGTGGTATGCAAGCTCTTCCAGAAATAGCGACGCGAGGACTGCATACTAATCCAGTGGATGACACGACCTAGCGCTATCATTCACAGCGGCTTCAGGGTATTACTAACAGCCTCCTGCAAGGCTACAAGGCATGATTGGCATTGTTAAGTGTGCAGTCTGTCTGTATGCTCAGTGGCAGGCCTTTCTCATTGAGTCTTTTCTCCCATTGAATTCTACCGTGCTAACTAGTGAGCCATTCTGTAAGCAGAGCATTGTAAGTGCAGTTAGCAAAGTAATACGGGAGCATTTATCTTTAAGAGGACGGTAGATTATGTCCCATTGTATCTGAAAGCATGGCAGTCGGTCGCCTGTCACAAAAAAAAAAAAAAAAGACAGTGCCTTTAGCTAACACTAAGGAAGAACAGACGAAAGCGTATGCTTTCTCGAGGCAATCATTAACATAATCATGAAAGAAGAATTAGTCCTGAATCATTAAAGGACCAGTAAACAGGCTCCGACTTTTTTGTTTTACATCTCCCAAATAAGCTCGCCAATTTGTGCAGAAAGCCGCGGTGATCACATTTTATGAATATCACGGCGCTGCGCGCCGCGCACACGCTCCATTTCGAAAGACAATTCCCGCCCCCCTCTCCAATCCTCCTAGTACGCGCAGTGACGTAATTTTACTCATGAGCAACTTTACGTAGCCACCGACCTTGTCGATTGGTCCTCTGCATTACGATGATGCGGTTTCGCGCATTTACCGCGCTTCTTCACCGCGCCTCTAGGGTGACCCTAGCGCCGCTCTGATAGCTACCTTTAGGTAGCAGAGTTGCGCATAGGTGTGGCTAGCAACCACAACTATGCGGTGAAGTCGCACTCCGTTTTTGCAGGCGACATGCCTACCGTGTCGCCGATTAACATATCTGGTGTATCGAATACCGGCAACAAACACTGACTGTCGATGACTAGTGTTAATTTTGTTCGCTGAGCGGCGGCGTCGAAAAATACAGAAATTGGCCCGAGCGTCAGCTTCTCCGCAACGCATGGTTGCTAGCGGCGTTTGGAAGGCAGATGAGCAACTCTTCTACCTAAAGGTAGCATATACAGTAACTCTAGCTCTGACTGCTCTGACTGGAGTCACTGTATATGCTACCTTTAGGTAGCAGAGTAGCGCATAGGTCCGGCTAGCAACCACAGCTATGCGGTGAAGTCGCACTTCGTTTTTGCAGGCGACATGCTTACCGTGTCGCCGATTAACCTGTCTGGCGTGTCGAAGACAGGCAATAAACGTTGGCTGTCGATGGCTAGTGTCAATTCAGTTCGCTGCAGCGGCGGCGTCGAGTAATAAAAAAAAAACATGGCTGATCCCTCCGTCATAGGAATCGGTATAACACAAAAGTGAAACGTGTCTTCACAGAAGTAGCGCTTATTGTGTAGTGATATATGAGAGCTTGTACAATGTCTATTTGGCCGCTATAGCACCGTTTGACGTGGATGCGCCCATGTTGACAGCATGTCTCTATCGCGACGACTAACGCCCATGATCACGATTAAACCGCGTGTGGTAGCTGACGGTGTGAACATATATTTGGACACAGCGAATCGTGAATCCCTCGTAAGGATGATATCAACAAGCTCATAATCAACACTGGTACCCGGTATGCACTTCTTCAAAGCGTCGTCAATTAAGGAGAGAAACGGCACGGTGTGCGCTTTTTAGTAATGGGTAGCTGACGCCTTTGCTCATGCATACATAACACACACTGCGCTTCAGCAACACGGGAGGTAGAGGCTCATAGCCTGAGCCGCAAACGCGTGCGTCCCGCTGGCCTCTGTCTCGCAGGCGCTGCTCTCGCTCCACCAAGGCATGACATTCGCTCGTCGAAATCGCGTACTTTCTGCAACGCATATTGCAGCAGTTTTTTTAGTCGGTGCTCTCACAATTGAAGCAGTCGGCGGCGGAGAAATCCCTTTGGTGCACGTGGAAGCTGCACTACTCTGATGAGCCGACGCACGCTAACACGAAGCCAAAGGCAAAGAACGTAACTGCGTCAAGGGTGCCTCGGCGACGCCAGCGCGGCCAGTGTCCCTCGCTGGTATCGAGACGCTTTAGCCATGACCTCCGATATCGCGTGCAATCTCGGAGTAAGCGCTAGTATGTGCCGATCGTGAAGCCTTACTTCTCGTATCTCACAGACGGCGGCACCGCCCCGCTCCGCCTAAGCTGCGCCCGCCGCGAAAGAGAATGTGTGAATGATATAAGGCGCGTTCACGCCGTGTCTAACATCTCCCAAGTTAGCTTAGTCGGTAGGGCGTCGGGCGCTTGCCGTCGCGGCCGCAACGTCGTGGCTTCGATTCCCAGCGGGGTGTCCTTTTCTTGGTTTTTTTCTTTCTCACCCGTTGGCGTCCATTTTATCAACGTCATATCCGTGACGGATGTACTTGGTGGACCCCGGCATAAAACACTTTCGTGTTAAAAATTGGCCCAAGCGGCAGCTTCTCTGCAATGCATGGTTGCTAGCGGCGTTGGAAGACAGATGCGCAACTCTGCTACCTAAAGGTAGCATATACAGTAACTCTAGCTCTGACTAAGGTCTAAGCTCTAGCTCACTTAGCTCTGAGACGCGCTAATCGTGGAGGACGCCTTGCATCGGTCGTTGGCTGTGTGCCGATCACATAATCGCTGGCGTCGTGTTACGTTGGCGAAGTGGGCGTAATCACGACGACGGGCGACTCCTACCCCTCTTGGCAGCGGAGAAGGACACATTTCGGACCGCGGGGTTGTTTACCGGCCCTTTAAATGACATGGATATTCTAAGTCAATTGTATTGACTGCGAACTGTGTTGACCACGCAGCACTGACCTGGAGCATCATGTGTAAGATTTAACACACGTGAGCATTCTGAACCTATATGGTAATCTTTACTGCAAGATTTGTGGCACAAACTCAGAACCAAGGAAATTAAGGTTAAGGCAGCTTCGCCCAACGTTTATGGAACCATAAACGCTGGTTCTATAAACGTTGGTTTACAACCAACGTTTATATAACCATATATATAACCCCGGTGCCGGTCCGCCGGCACCGTGGTTATATTTCACTGGTCATGGCATTAATTCACAAAATTCACTGGTCATGACATTAATAACACAAAATACCTGTCGCGTACGTCATGAAACCCTTTCTCTCAGTCACGTGTGGCACATACCCGCATATTGGAGTTCACGATATGCGGGTATGTGCCACAGGTGATACAGAGTCTCAACACAGTAACGGCAAACACACACATTGACACGCAAGGAAAGCGATAATAATAGAGAGTTTGAGAATTAGGATTCCAAGACACTGGGTCCCCAAGCTGCGTTGGGCAGGCTGCTTTTGCGTTCGGAGGAGCAGCATAGTTTGAGAATTGGGCCGAACGCAAGCTGAGTTGGGTCAAACGCACGGGGCGCCACACGTGGCGAAATTAAAATCGTGCAAGACGCGGGCCATACTGCTTCGTGGCCCGCGCTGCGTCTGCGTCGTCTTGCTGGCGACCCAAGACGCCTTGGGGACGCACGCTAGTTTTCGATTTTTGGGTCTTGGGACAACGCGAACGCAAGAGCCCAAGAGTGGCTTGGGTGCTGCGCATGCGCCCTGGCGGCTCGCAAACTTCTTGGGTCCCCAAGCTCCTTGGGGGCCCACTTCTCAAACTCTCTATTAATAAATGTTGGGGTTTTATGTCCCAAAACCATGACGTGATTATGAGAGATGCCATAGCGAAGGGCTTCGGAAATTTTGACCATCTGGTATTCGTTAACGTGCACCGAGATCGCACAGTACACGGGCCTCTAGCATTTTGCCTCCATTGAAATTCGACTGCCGTAGCCAGGATCGAACCCACGACCTTCGGGACAGCAGCCGTTTGCAGCCGTTTCCATGCCCTGCCAAGCCATTTGATCGCGTCGGCGTTGACCTCTATATACGGTCCCCTTCCAATGACCCCAGATGGCAATCGCTGGATTATAGTGGCTGTCGACCACCTGACACGCTACGCAGAAACTGCCGCTTTGCCGAGCGCTACCGCTCGGGATGTCGCCTCTTTCATTTTACGTCACTTTATCCTTCGACATGGCGTCCCTCGAGGGCCCCTTAGTTACAGAGGCCGCGCTTTTCTCTCTGAGGTCGTCGAAGCGCTGTTCTCGGAATGCCACATCATTCATCGGACAACCACAGCATACCACCCGCAGACTAACGGGCTCACAGAACGGTTTAACCGCACGCTGGGTGATATGCTCTCGATGTACGTCCCCATCTGACCATAGCAAATGGGACCGTGTTCTTCCCTATGTAACATTCGCATACAACACCGCGATGCAAACAACTACCGGAGTTCGCCTTTCTTTCTCCTTTACCGAGGCGAGCCTTCACATACTCTCGACACTCTACTCCCCTACCCTCCTGATGCTTCCGAGTGTCCACCTGTCTCCGAAGCTGCTCGACAAGCCGAAGAGTGCCACCAGCTCGCCCGCACGCTTACCTCGCAAGAGCAGCAACGCCAGAAAGAAAACCGCAGCACTTCACTTAGACCCTATCTGTACCCCAGGATCTCTCGTATGGCTATCTGTCCCATACCAAACTCCCGGACTCGCCTCGAAGCTCGTTCCGCGGTACGAGGGGCCTTACGCCGTCTTGGAGAAAACCTCTCCAGTTAATTTTCTTATCAAGCCAGTTTCTCGATCGCATGGCATGCGTCGGCGTGGACGTGAGATCGTCCATGTTTCCCACCTCAAGCCGTACCATGAGCCTCTGCATCAAACTTCTTAGGTCGCCATGCAGGATGGCTTCTTTTTTCAGAGGGGGTGATTGTGAAGAGGATGCGCCTCCATCCAGCAGCATCGCCAACGCTCGGCTCGCGCGGCTCGTGTTTCGGATCGCCGCTGTGCCTCTGGACGGTTCTTCTCGCTGCCTTGCCGCTGACAACCATTACGTCCTTGAACGACCAATAAACCTCTTCACAATTACATGTTTTTAAAAGCTAGTTTCGGTTCTATTGTGCCCTAACATCCCGACACGGTATGAGCATCTCGTCACGTGCTCGCACAAGATATCGTGACGCTGCTGCGGCCGCTCCGCTGCGTGGCTCCATTGGTGACGCACAAGCGGCCATTTTGAATGTTTTTTAGTGACGCGCAAGCGTCCATATTGTATGTTTCAGTAACTGACGTCATCAAAACTAGCTATACTGGCGCGTGAAGTCACCAGATTCACACTGTTGCCTGACATTACGCTAGTGTCGATGTCAGTAGATGCGCCATGCGAAAATTAATTTCAATATCAAAACAAAATATCTTATCAGCATTTACTGAGATTCGCACTTGCTCGGAGTGGTCTCTGTATACAGGAGATTTGTGTGACGGAGTAAGCTCAGCTTCGAAAATTGGTGTGAGCACCCCATTAACGCTACCCATGGGCGGCCCTTGTCACTGTTATTCAGCAATTAGCCTTGTCCCATGAACTTTATGACTCATAGATTTTGCAGAGGTTTCATGGCCTTAAGCTTCGTGTTTTAAAGCGAATAGCTTTAAATAGAAATAGAAATAGCTTCAGCGTCACCAGCAAATATCACTATGCTCGTCATAGCATCTGCGCAATCACACTCACAGTTAAGGTGGACAAAGCACAAGACTTTCCTTGTTTTACAGCGAAAGCTGTTATGAGATCATTTCACCGGCCGTTTTTGGCGCCGTAGTTGTCCGCCGCCGCCGCCGCCGCCGCTGCCGCCGCCGCCGGTGTCCGTAACCAGTATCGCTCGAAATAAGAAAAAAAACTAATAAGAAAAAAATTCCAGGATGGAACGAGGTTCGAACCTCGTTCCATCCCTCTGCGTGGGAGCCCAGTATTAAACCTCTGAGCAATGCCGGTGCTTCAAACTGCTTTGCAAAAAGGTCCTATACAGGCTTCATGTCGGGAAGGAACCACATTAGCATATGCAATATAGCGTGATAGAAGAGTAAAATAAGCACCAAGCGTCGCACAACGCGAATTCTGTAACCAGGCGTCACACAATGTGAATTGCGCAACGAGTAGGTTGTTGAATGCCTCCAACCCATTACAAAGGGTTGGAAGCATTCCCATAATTATTCGTCGTCGTCAGGCACAGCATCAACAAAGTGCGCATAATACCTTACATGTGTTTAGCAGGTACCATGGCTCTCCGTAGAATGACGAAAAATGGCACAGTGCCTGCTGCCCTACTTCTCATAAACTACAATGATTTATAGCGTAGTGGGTTCCTCGCAAGTGCACTTGTATTGGTTGCCAAGGAAGCCCATAAGCGCATGATGCATTTTCTCGGGGTCTCAGTAAAATTACAATGATTGAGAGCGCAGTGGGTTCCTCGCAAGTGCACTTGTATTGGTTGCCAAGGAAGCCCATAAGCGCATGATCCACAACCTCGCGGTCTCAGTAAAATTACAATGATTTATAGTGTAGTGGGTTCCTCGCAAGTGCACTTGTATTGGTTGCCAAGGAAGCCCATAAGCGCATGATCCATTTCCTCGGGGTCTCAGTAAAGGTCTTCGCCCCCCCCCCCCCCGTCTCTCTCCCACGTCAACGTATGTTATACAGCATGACGGGAGAGGGAAATAGCGACCGGGCGTGCAAATTACATAACTGGTGGGCCGTTTAAAGCTTCCAACCCATTACAAAGGGCTGAGCCATAATGCTTCATTGTCATCAGTCGTCGCGTCAACAAAGTGCACATAATGCCTTACACACGTGTAGCTGGTGCCTCGCTTCTCCGCAGAATGACGAATAATGTCTCAGTAGGTGCTTCCCAACTTCACAAAAATTGTGATTTATGGCGTAGTGGGTACCATTCTAGTGTACTTCTATTGTAGCCCCAAGAGAGCTTACAACGGGCTCTAGAAACGCCGCTCTTCCAGCTTTCGCTGTGACTGTGCTGCGATTTCAGCGCAGGCCTGGCGTTTTTTTCTTTCTTCCATTTTTTTTTTCCTTTGCGAAGATTGACCGCCAAGCCATGCATGTGACATTCCTGTCCTAGAGAAAAGCGCAGTACTAATATGATGAATCACCAACAAAATTCGTTGGCTTAGAGTCAGCATGTTGTCTCTAAGATTCGTTTTCAATAGAGCCAACCGCAGTACTAAGATAATGAATCAACAAGAGTATTCATGACCTTAGATTAATTGTCTTGTCTCTAAGATTAGTTATCTCACAGGCAAACACAGTACTAAGATAACGAGTCACCAACAAGCCTTTACCCGAGAATTTGGACATAGTGCACACAGGTTTCTGCGTGTACCATTTGGTTTGATATTAAACACTTAAACTTATGAAGTTGAATAATCTTGAAGTGTTTAAGCGCAGCTCGGTTTGAGCCTGAAGGAAAGAGACAGTAGCAAGGCAGGAGAAGACGTCCTGTTGTCTACTGTTTTCTTTGCTGGCCATTGTCTCTTTCCTTCAGGCTCAAACGGAGCTGCACTGTAGCAATATGAGATTAGGATGCACCAACTTGCCCAATATGCAGTACTTATCACGAAGTAGAACTTATAAGCTGGTGACTGGGACACTGTCACAACCACTCGCTCCCGCAATAATTATCGCATTCATGGCACTACAAATTAAAAATACAAAAAAAAATCAGTTTCTCCGCAAGTGCGAAGCAATGGATGCGATAGCAACAAATTTGGATGTTATCTTTATAATTTTTTTTCCATGACTCGTGACAGAAATTTTGTGACTTTGCTAAATTTCACTCGCATTAGTTTCTCGTTTAGTTCGATTACTAACGCTTTGTTCGGGTAGGCTACGCAGATGTGACTGGCCTCAAGCGTTTTTGTATTGTGTTTTTTTTTCGTGAGGCACCCCATGCAGTGGAACGAAAGCTTTATGTTACAGAATCGGCGTCCAGATTTTAGTCATTCTGCAGTTCGGTATCGACAGGTTGTCCGAATCCTCTGACGCCAAATCCCCCTTCAGAAATGACCGCTATATGAGATATGCGAAAGGCCTAGCCTCTTTCAAATATTTTGTTCAAACGGACAAGATGATGATTTTTCGCTCATAACCAACGACGTCGACGCCGGACTTTCTGCGAAACGCGTTATTTAACGCTATCGCGTTAATATAGCCGAATGTTCAGGAAGATCACCTCTTTAGAATTAAGCACCGACATGGCTCTCTGGCAGAACACCTCTTTAGAAGATAGCATGCATGGTCAAACGTGTCGACCTAAGATGGGTTCGGTTGACGATGAGCTCTGCAATCAGAAATCTTTCGGAGATATATTTGTCCTGCAAGAGAAAAATGTCGGAGCTTCCGTCATTACATCTTTGCGTGATATCATGCGCAAAGTGTATGGCAAAACCTTAAATTTTGTCAAGTACAGCGAGGAATTTTAAACGTGTACAAAACGACACTGAAAAACCCAAGACGAGCGCTCGTCTTCGTTTTCTCCATCTTCAAAATTCCGCGTTGTTCTTGACAATATGAGTGATCACCAAGTCGCCCAAATGTTCGTCGTTCTGCGAATCGGTAAACTTCAGTCATCTATCTGTTTCCATCAATGAGACGTGGCCATCCAGACACCACAGTTGCGCCAAATGGAAACAAATGCCAGAGCTCAAAAAACAGTCGCGGTAGTATATTCTTCTTTCGAAGCGTACGCTATCGTTCTCAGCCGTGCCCTTTCAATGATAGCTGGAATCGTAGGTCAGGTCACCTGTAGCACAATAGCCGACTGGACAACTCCATTGACGTCATTCGTAAATTCGCGAATTGACGTAGATTCGTTGACGTAAAGGTATCTACGATATCTTTCTTGGAGAAGAAAAGTATAGGACAGCAAAAACGCAGCTTACGCAGATGACGTTATTCAGCTCAGTGTCGTCACGGAAGGTTCCCTTGAAAGATGATTTGCGCAGTGCATTTTTGGACGACACTTTCTTTTTTTAATTAAAATTAGAATAAATGAAGGAGTTAGTTGCCGAGATTTCTCTGCGAAGGCTACCCTTTTTTCACTTGTTGTTAGGAAAGAGAATTAAAATATTATAAATATAAACATTTTGAGGACGACTGAGCTTCGCCTGAAGAGTAGAACGCCATAGTGTAATCGGGACCCGCTCGCATGGCCTTCGCAATCGCTAGCCTCCGTCGTCTGAATAACGCAAAGATAGCGTTCGCTCAGGGTGAAGATGCGGTCACTAATCAAGTCATGCTGAAGACGTTTCGGGAACCGTACGGGCTCCTCAGTTGATCACACTGAGCAGGCAAGGGCCTCAAGTCGCTTTTTATTCAAAAATATGACGTAATGAACGGGTGTAACTGGCAGGTAGATTGCCATCTGTCCTGTTGATAGTGTCCTCCGTCGTCTGAATAAACGCCGATACCAAAAGTAGTCTTGTGGCCGAACTCTTTTCCTCGGCTATTATTGCGGTGCTATCCCAATCGATGGAATGACCGCGATTATCGGCGTGCTCTGCCAGGGCGTTCGACGCTTTCTTGTTGTTGCCCACGTCCCTTTGATGTTCCGTTAATCTTCTTATGAAGTTGCCGGTTAAGCCGATGTACCTGCAGCTACACTCTGCGCATAGTATCTTGTAGACAACAAAGGGGTATCTCTTGCTGTCTAAACGATCTTTCACGTTATCAAGCTGGTTCCCCTGCTTGTAGGACGGCATGGGCGCAACGCAAAGGTTATAACCTTGAAAAGATACGGCTCAGCGCTTCGCTGAGCCCAGGAACATATGGGACGCCGGCGCGTCTTCGAAACGACTTGCCCTGGGATGGCCAGGGATTGAGGACACGATTTTCAGCATTAATAAATTTATTCGGGCGCTGTACGTCAATAGTTCGTGATGTATTGTTGGGAGTTCTTTCCTCATTTCGTTGTCACTTAAGCAAATGCGTGTTGCCCGCGTCACGAGAGAAGAAACAACGGATTGCTTGTGACAGGCTGGGTGGCACGAATGAAAATTTAGGTAATGTCCGGTATGCGTCGCTTTCCTGTGCACAGCAAACGAAACGCTATAGTTCCGGTACACCTGAACATCGAGAAGAGGAAGGCCGCTGTCACACTCATATTCTGCGGTAAACTGTATGGCTGCTTCTATCGAGTTGAGAAGACGCAGGAGCCGTGGGGCATCATTCCTATTTAGAATGCAGGAACAGTCGTCCACGTGCCGGACGAATACCTTGTGCTTGAGAGCGCAGTCGGTGAGGGTCTTCTGTTCAATGACCTCCATGACCACATTTGCCGTAGTAACGGAGGTGGAAGCTCCCATGGCAGTTCCGTGGCTCTGCGTATAAAACTGCTCGCGGTAGGTAAAGTACGTGTTGCTTAAGCCAAATTCCAGCAACTCACACACATCCTCTACATCCAAAAGTGTGCGCTCCGCGAGCGTCTCGTCCGCCAGCGGAACTTCCCTGTACGTTGCTACGGCCAAGTCGACAGGAACGGGCTAGACAAGTGCTCTGGCGCGAGCCTGAAGAACAACTGCAGTTTGAGTTGTTCGACCATCGTAAGCACGTATGACAGCTTTGTTTAGATGTCAATGGCTTGCTTTTCTATCATATGTTGCTAATAGAATGAACCTAATTTTCTTTAGACCATCAGAAGAGAGGAAGCAACACATGGGCGCACAACTGGAGGCGCTCACTGCAATATTGCCGGCAGAGTTTTTGTTGTATAATATGGCTTCTGTTGGCACTTAGCAGCATTTATTTTTCGTGTTGATGCATTCCTTATTTCATTTGTGTTATGAGCTTAGTTTGGCGCGCAAGCGGAGCTCGCGACTTCTGTCGACGTGGCACTCATGTAATGTGTAACGCAATGATCTTAAACAATCGCGAAGCTTCTGAGACATTGCGGCGTGGTCTGCGCCGAGTGTTCCAAACAGTCTTTCCTGGCGAAATCCGAATACATCAAAACAACACACGCGCCAACAAAGCCTGTTGTAAACTCTTGTAGGACGCCTATATATACTGCAAGTACAGTTGCGATATACCCACTACGCCGTAATCCATGATCATTTTGCGAATTGACAAAGTACCCACAACGCGCCCATAGGGCAATACGCACACTTACGCAGCTTCACACTTTTTTGATGCTGTTGCTGATGTTCAGAAGGGGGGGGGGAGGCGGTGTTTCTGTCCCAAGAGAGATGGAGAGCATTTACTTGAAATATTAAAGGCACTCATGAAGGCAGTGGAAACCATGCTAGAGCTACAACGACAAGTAGGCAGAGGCAAAGAGGTCCCCAAACGGCCGTAATGAAGCATCGAAGTCTACAGTGACTCAGCATTCAAGGTCCAGCAGTAGATAGCTTGCTCGCCTTATAAGGCTCAATAGAAGATGGAGGTTTGAAGGGCTGAAAAATCAGGGACCGCCGCTGTAGCCAAAGTTTCAGCAAGTGGTCTTGTCTTCGTTTTGCTGCCTTGTAGAAGACAAAACATTGGCTCCAGCGACAGTCCCTGTTCAAAGATTCTCATCGTACACCGTGCAGCACCATATTCAAATCGTTGACCCAGTGGCCACGGTCGGTGATAACGCTCCAATAGGCTGTAGCGTCACAGTGATTATTACCAGAAAATGATGTGTCAGCAATTCAAATGTCTTCTCTTTTTTTATTATCATCATCATCATCGCTTCCGCCTCATGTATATTTTTTTATTGTTACATAGACTTGCCCTTGAGGCATAATATCTTGTGTGCTATGCTTGTGTGCATATGTGCATGAGATGTGCGCCGTTAGGCCGGTGTTGGGTACGAAGTAGTAATAATAATCAATCAATCAATGATTTATTTAACGTGCCCAGGAACAACCGTAAGGTCTTTGTGCTGGCGCACGCAAAAAAAAAAACAATAAAAATAAACAATACAATACAGACAGTTTTCAGAAATAAAAATAGCAAAAACACGTAGACAAAGAGAAATGAACACAAAAGGGGAGGAGTAAAATAAGACAACACGAGAAATATTGACGGGGCATAAAAAATTAGATTGCATATATACAACTATGTGGAAATACTGAGAAGGGAAGACTTTGTACAATGGTGCCACACTATGTCAAAACAGTGCAAAGCTCGGATAAAAACAGTGATTGTGGGCTATGAAAAACGTCAAGATCAAGAAAATTAACATTATAGAGACTTTGTATTCTGTGAACGGTAGAGTGTTGGAAGAAGCAGGCGGGTACATGAAACGGTCTGTTCTCTCTGGTTAACTTACGCGGAATTCGAAAATTTACATAATTGAGAAGTACAGGGCAGGATATATGATACCGTGGACTAGCTTGTAAAGAAATAAGAGATCAGAGCGATTTCGTCGGCAGTGAAGTGATGGCAGTGATAATAATTCAGCAGTACTTGAACGAGATCCAGAGTCATTTTTAGCAAAGCGATGGTTATATATGCTGAGGAATTTTTTTCTGGACTCGTTCAATGGTGTTACCGCTGGATTGAGCAATGCCATTCCATATCACGGACGCATACTCAAGTTGCGGAAGACATATTGCCGTGTACAATTTGTGTAGGGACATGGGAGACCTGAATTCTCGAGATATTCTACAAACACATCCGAGAGAACGAAGGCCCCGCATAGCAGCACGCTTAACGTGAGAAGAAAAGTTTAACGCGCTGTCAACAACAACACCAAGATCACTGATTTCATAAACCTTGCATAACGGCACAGAATTGACAGAGTATTGAAATAACACGCTAGATGTTTTGCCAGTGATAGACATGAATTTTGTCTTCGAGGTATTCAGAGAAAGGTTATTACCGTCGCACCATTCGGAAAAAGAGCGCAAGTCTGACTGCAGCAAGCGACAGTCGTTAACTGAATGAATTTCTTTAAAAATCTTGATGTCATCGGCATACAAGAGGAAAGAAGAATTACGAATGGCAAAAGAAACATCATTAACGTAAATTAAAAATAGGAGTGGGCCTAATACCGACCCTTGAGGGACCCCACTAGTCACTTTATACAAAGAAGACGTTTGGCCATTTACGGCAACATAACAATATCTATTGAGCAGATAGCTCTGCAGGAGATTCACAACTGACAAGTCAACATGAAAGTGCGCAAGTTTAACCATAATCAGCGTGTGGCTGACTACGTCAAAAGCCTTGCTCAGGTCACAGTAAATTACGTCAACCTGTCCTCTTTGAGAAATAGGTGTGGAGGTCTGCGTCATGAAACTAGCAAGATTTGTGGTAGTTGAGCGGCCAGCGAGAAAACCATGTTGATTAGGAATCAATGAGTTTTTCACACTAAAAGACAATATGTCGTGAAGAGCCAGCTCGAAGATCTTTGATGTGGCACATAGTAGAGAAATCGGGCGATAATTAGAAGCATCTGTTTTAGAGCCCGACTTAAATACTGGAAAAACACGAGCAGTTTTCCACATGCTTGGAAATGTGGAAGTGTCCAGGCAGTTATTAAATATCGTAGTTAGTACTGGGACAAATATACTACCATAAGCTTCTAGTATGGCGGAGGGGATGCCATCTGGCCCACATGATAAGGATGGTTTTAAGCGCTTAATGCATTCACAGATAAGATTTTCATCCAGCGACAAAGCACTGGATGAGCTAACCGCCTTGGGCTGTTGTCTGATATCAGTGCTAGAGTCTGAGGCCTTATAAACGGATGAGAAATGCGTGGCAAAACAGTCCGCGACGGCATGCACTTCTACCCCATTTGAGTCCAGTAGTCTGAAGGACTCTCCGCTTTTGCTGGACCGTTTACGTACATAGTTCCAAAACTCAGCCGGCCTGTCAGAGGCGCTTTTTTCTAAGAATTCAATATACGAACTATGATCCCGTTTATATAGGCGTTTAGAGAGAGTTCGAAGGAAGCTGAACTCTTCCTTCCACTCGCTGGATGGAGAACATTTAGATTTCCTGTGTGCGTGATCTTTATGCTTCAGTGCACTGATAAGTTCAGATGAGAACCAGTGGGGATATTTACGTTGTTTAGGTGTATAGTGGGGAATAAAATTACGCATGCTGCTCAGCTAGTACAAGCTCCGTAAACCGATCAACCTGCTCATCAACATTTTGTTTGTCAGTAACCTGTGACCACTCAACGGTAGACAAGTGATGATAGAGGCCCGTGTAATCACCTCGCTTGAAGGCAAATCTCGGAGATTTGTTTACGTAACTGCTGAAGCTCGTTGTTTCGGCTGATGCGGATAATCTTACGTTAAGTGGTGGGTGGAATTTGTCCGGACGTACAAGAGAGATGTCGGAGCGGGAAACTTCAAGGGGTTGATCGTTTGACACACACAGGTCTAAGACGTTGCCACTGGAATTGACGACTGAGTTATGTTGCAGTAGGGAATTAAACTCCAGAAAGTCCAAGAGCAGGCTGCACTTTTTCTCTATGAAATGATTGTAATGAGAAAAAGTAAGCGTGCTCCAGTCAATTCCAGGTGCATTGAAATCCCCAAGAACAATAATTCTGTGCCCACTATGAGAAGATACCACAAGTTCAATGGAAGACATGACATCATGAAACGAGGCAGGGGACATGCTGGGCGGTAAATAGAAACATCCAATTAACAATTTTTCACTGTGCTAAAGGTTGGTTTCTAGCCAAATGGATTCTTCGATAGTTTCTAGGTCTTTCCGTCTAACGGATTTCAGTGAATTGTCAATGGCAATCAGAACGCCACCGCCTTTCTGCTTGGTTTCACTGAAATCTCGGTCACTGCGGAAGGTGGTGTAGGTCGGGGGAAAAAAGTCAGATGAGGGAATTTCAGTGCCTAGCCAGGTTTCAGAAATAGCAATAATAGGAAAATAATAGTAATAATAGTAATAATCAATCAATCAATCAATGATTTATTTAACGTGCCCAGGAACAACCGTAAGGCCTTTGTGCTGGCGCACGCAAAAAAAAAACAATAAAAATAAACAATACAATACAGACAGTTTTCAGAAATAAAAAGAGCAAAAACACGTAGACAAAGAGAAATGAACACAAAAGGGGAGGAGTAAAATAAGACAACACGAGAAATATTGACGGGGCATAAAAAATTAGATTGCATATATACAACGATGTGGAAAGACTGAGAAGGGAAGACTTTGTACATTGTGCCACACTATGCCAAAACAGTGCAAAGCTCGGATAAAAACAATGATTGTGGGCTATGAAAAACGTCAAGATCAAGAAAATTAACATTATAGAGACTTTGTGTTCTGTGAACGGTAGAGTGTTGGAAGAAGCAGGCAGGTACATGAAACGGTCTGCTCTCTCTGGTTAACTTACGCGGAATTCGAAAATTTACACAATTGAGAAGTACAGGGCAGGATATGTGTGATGATGTGGATTGTGTGGCCCGTGACGGGGTGAAGAAAGAACGACAGTTCTGCTTTGCGGTACGCCTTGGAGGAGAAGACGACGAAAAGGAAGCGCGAGCGGGGCGTGCGGCTCGAGCAGTTGGAGCGCGACACGGTTGGAACGGCAGCCGCTGGTCGGCGGTTCGGGTCGCGACATCGCTTAACCAGGCGTCCGGCAGCCTTGCGGACCTGGTGAGCCTGGCTTCCTGCTTCGGGCTGCGTCACTCAACCAGGCGTCCGGCAGCCATGTGGACCTGGTGAGCCTGTTTCCCGCTCTGTGCCCGGTGCTGACACGGAGACCGGCAGCCTAGTCTGTTCCTGGCCTGAGGTCCTGGGACCCGAGTGGTGTCACGAGGTGGCCGCGGCTCATGTTGGCGACGGGCAGTTAACCTGCACTGCAGTGGCCTGGTGATCTACCGGCCTGCAGTGCCATCATCACCACCACTACCACCTCGCCACGGTCAAGGCAGCGTGACTCTTGACTGCCCAAGGAGTACCGGTGACGACCGACCTCGCCGCAGCGGCAACAGGCATAACGGCGAGTAGGACAGTTTGTGTGCCGAGGCGCGTAGGACGTTTAGAATGTACATAATGAATGCTGTAGTGTGTTGTAAATCGTCAGTTATCGGTTGTGTTAAAGTCTGTGTTGTGTGTACAGAATCACCTGACTGCCGGTTGAATTATTTCGGATCCTGGGCCCACATTACACCATCACAAACTTGGCGAGCCTGCCAGGATCCGCCAGTAACATCTCGAACGCGGAAATCGCCAGTCAGGTGTGTGCACGCAGCACAAGACGAGAGACATGGATCTGGATAAGTTAGCGGCTGTAGCAGCTCAGTTAGGCTTGTCTGGCGCGGAACTTCGCGAATGGATTGAGCGAGAGCAAATTAGGCAGAGAGATGAGCGCGCAGCTGAGAGAGAAGAGGCCAAAGAAGCAGCAGAGAGGCAACGGTTAGCGGACGAGAGGCAACTGCAAATCCTCCAACTTAAGCTCAGGCTTCAGGAAGGTGCGCAGAGTGAGCCATCTGCGGCGACAGCACTGACACCGTCGGCAAACCCTCCATGCC
The DNA here is from genome assembly GCF_013339695.2 of Rhipicephalus sanguineus. Classification (NCBI taxonomy): domain Eukaryota; kingdom Metazoa; phylum Arthropoda; class Arachnida; order Ixodida; family Ixodidae; genus Rhipicephalus; species Rhipicephalus sanguineus. Next base: position 167,479,018 of record NC_051182.1, on the reverse strand, counting down.
TGAACCCGCAGAAGTTGCTACCGCTATTTGACGAGCGACGCGATGACCTGCATGCGTATTTGCAGAGGTTTGAACGCGTAGCTATGGGGAAAGAATGGCCAAGAGATAAATGGGGAGTAGCCGTAAGCATGTGCTTAACTGGTGAGGCACTCACTGTCATTGGCCGAATGACTGCTGACGAGGCCCTCGACTACGATAAAGTGAAGAAAGCTCTACTTCAGCGCTTCATATTCACGGCACAAGGATATAAGGACAAATTTCGGAAAGCCAGGCCTGAAGATGGCGAAACAGGGAAGCAGCTAGCAGCAAGGATTGCAAGCTACTTTGACAACTGGATTGAGATGGCTGACGTGCCCAAAACATTTGAGGGTCTTCGTGATCATGTCATAGCTGAGCAATTCTTATGTTGCTGTAATCCAAAGCTGGCCATCTTCCTGAAGGAGAGAGAATGCAAAACCCTAGCATCCCTTTCAGAGTGCACCGACCGCTTTCTCGAAGCCCAGGGCGTTACTAACATTGGTAGAGTTGCAGACGATGCAAAGGATGCAAATAAACCCGGTGCTGTGTCACAGAACAAGCATCAATAGATTTGCTTCATTTGCAACCGCAAAGGGCACAAGGCATCTGAGTGTCGAGAAACAGACACAAATTCCGAGAAATGCAAGTCATGCGGGCGCCTTGGACACAGAACGTCTGATTGCAAGAATCGGGCTGCACAGCAGGTGTCCTGTGTCATAGTAGAGAGTGAGGAAACGCGAGATTCCAGATCTCTCGCTGAGCCCACGAGGATGACTTGCGTTGCAATTGAATGCCGCAGGACGGAAAAGCCGCCAAGGTCAGCAGTTGACTGCATGCCAGTTGTCCAAGGACGAGTACTGGGACAGGTAGCACACGTCCTGAGAGACACGGGCAGCAACACCACGATCGTACGGTGTGATTTGGTTCCCAGGCGATGTCTAACTGGAAACACCAGGAAAATGGTGCTGTTGGACGGCAGCTGCAAGAAACTGGCCGAGGCGCGCATCTGGATTCATACGCCGTACTTCATAGGAGAAGTAACTGCACTATGCATGAGCAACCCAATATACGACCTCGTGCTAGGCAACATCCCAGGAGCCAGGGAGCCGCACGAGCCAGATCCTGACTGGGAATATCCGGACTGGACAACCAAAGCCAATGCCGCAAGCCAGGCGCCCTCATCTAGAAAAAGGTCTTCAAGAGTTTCAGCTGTTACGCGAACGACCAGAGACCTAAGCTCTCCAAGCAACTTTAGCAGGTGCTCTAAGCCACGTGGGGCCAAAGAAAACATCATGGAGAAAGGTGCTGGTGGCCTCGCGAACAAGAACGATAATGGCGAGAGCAAGTCGCCGACGCGTAGCACAACGACACAACGGCTGCTAGGCAGTGCTGCGAGAGTGAAGACGACGGCGACATCCAGCAAGACCATAAACAATTCAGCAACGGTAGGAGGAGGACAGAGGCGGCAGCCAGAAAATCGACAGAAATGCAAGTATGGCGGGAAGCGTTTCAGGAGAGACGCACAGCACCTGAAACAGTTTAGTCGCCCCAAACAACAAACAAACGACTCTCCGGCGCTTCCGCGAGCAAAGAGTACCAAGCCTTTGACAAGACGAGAGCGACAATGAAGACAACGGGAAGATGGATTGGGATGACGAGCAAGTGTGCCGATATGGAAAAGCATGTTTCAATAGGAATGCCCAGCACTTGAGGAGCTTCACGCACCCACCCGCAACCAGTAAGAAGAAAAAGGCTCAGAATATGTAGGAGCGGACTACTTAAGTCGCATCTTAATTGCTCTAATTTTTCTCCAGTTGTGTATTTTTCATGTGTGTGTGTTTTTTTTTTTCATTACGTGCTGTGTGGAACACGAACATTCGGACTCGTGTCCCACTTTACAAACGCGCCTGCACTTTTGCCTACGCACCGCCTGACGTGGAGTGGAATAGTTGCTCGCAACTATCTTAAGTGGGGGGTGGTGTGATGATGTGGATTGTGTGGCCCGTGACGGGGTGAAGAAAGAACGACAGTTCTGCTTTGCGGTACGCCTTGGAGGAGAAGACGACGAAAAGGAAGCGCGAGCGGGGCGTGCGGCTCGAGCAGTTGGAGCGCGACACGGTTGGAACGGCAGCCGCTGGTCGGCGGTTCGGGTCGCGACATCGCTCAACCAGGCGTCCGGCAGTCTTGCGGACCTGGTGAGCCTGGCTTCCTGCTTCGGGCTGCGTCACTCAACCAGGCGTCCGGCAGCCATGTGGACCTGGTGAGCCTGTTTCCCGCTCTGTGCCCGGTGCTGACACGGAGACCGGCAGCCTAGTCTGTTCCTGGCCTGAGGTCCTGGGACCCGAGTGGTGTCACGAGGTGGCCGCGGCTCATGTTGGCGACGGGCAGTTAACCTGCACTGCAGTGGCCTGGTGATCTACCGGCCTGCAGTGCCATCATCACCACCACTACCACCTCGCCACGGTCAAGGCAGCGTGACTCTTGACTGCCCAAGGAGTACCGGTGACGACCGACCTCGCCGCAGCGGCAACAGGCATAACGGCGAGTAGGACAGTTTGTGTGCCGAGGCGCGTAGGACGTTTAGAATGTACATAATGAATGCTGTAGTGTGTTGTGTGTAAATCGTCAGTTATCGGTTGTGTTAAAGTCTGTGTTGTGTGTACAGAATCACCTGACTGCCGGTTGAATTATTTCGGATCCTGGGCCCACATTACACCATCACATATTGAGAAATATTGACGGGGCATAAATTGCATATATACAACGATGTGGAAAGACTGAGAAGGGAAGACTTTGTACATTGTGCCACACTATGCCAAAACAGTGCAAAGCTCGGATAAAAACAATGATTGTGGGCTATGAAAAACGTCAAGATCAAGAAAATTAACATTATAGAGACTTTGTGTTCTGTGAACGGTAGAGTGTTGGAAGAAGCAGGCAGGTACATGAAACGGTCTGCTCTCTCTGGTTAACTTACGCGGAATTCGAAAATTTACACAATTGAGAAGTACAGGGCAGGATATGATACCGTGGACTAGCTTGTAAAGAAATAAGAGATCAGAGCGATTTCGTCGGCAGTGAAGTGATGGCAGTGATAATAATTCAGCAGTACTTGAACGAGATCCAGAGTCATTTTTAGCAAAGCGATGGTTATATATGCTGAGGAATTTTTTCTGGACTCGTTCAATGGTGTTACCGCTGGATTGAGCAATGCCATTCCATATCACGGACGCATACTCAAGTTGCGGAAGACATATTGCCGTGTACAATTTCTGTAGGGCCATGGGAGACCTGAATTCTCGAGATATTCTACAAACACATCCGAGAGAACGAAGGCCCCGCATAGCAGCACGCTTAACGTGAGAAGAAAAGTTTAACGCGCTGTCAACAACAACACCAAGATCACTGATTTCATAAACCTTGCATAACGGCACAGAATTGACAGAGTATTGAAATGACACGCTAGATGTTTTGCGAGTGATAGACATGAATTTTGTCTTCGAGGTATTCAGAGAAAGGTTATTACCGTCGCACCATTCGGAAAAAGAGCGCAAGTCTGACTGCAGCAAGCGACAGTCGTTAACTGAATGAATTTCCTTAAAAATCTTGATGTCATCGGCATACAAGAGGAAAGAAGAATTACGAATGGCAAAAGAAACATCATTAACGTAAATTAAAAATAGGAGTGGGCCTAATACCGACCCTTGAGGGACCCCACTAGTCACTTTATACAAAGAAGACGTTTGGCCATTTACGGCAACATAACAATATCTATTGAGCAGATAGCTCTGCAGGAGATTCACAACTGACAAGTCAACATCAAAGTGCGCAAGTTTAACCATAATCAGCGTGTGGCTGACTACGTCAAAAGCCTTGCTCAGGTCACAGTGAATTACGTCAACCTGTCCTCTCTGAGAAATAGGTGTGGAGATCTGCGTCATGAAACTAGCAAGATTTGTGGTAGTTGAGCGGCCAGCGAGAAAACCATGTTGATTAGGAATCAATGAGTTTTTCACACTAAAAGACAATATGTCGTGAAGAGCCAGCTCGAAGATCTTTGATGTGGCACATAGTAGAGAAATCGGGCGATAATTAGAAGCATCTGTTTTAGAGCCCGACTTAAATACTGGAAAAACACGAGCAGTTTTCCACATGCTTGGAAATGTGGAAGTGTCCAGGCAGTTATTAAATATCGTAGTTAGTACTGGGACAAATATACTACCATAAGCTTAATAGTAATAATAATAATAATAATAATAATAATAATAATAATAATAATAATAATAATAATAATAATATAATACCTAGGTTTTAACGTCCTAAAATCACGTTATGATTATGAGAGACGCCGTAGTGGAGGGCTCCGGAAAATACGACACCTGGGGTTCTTTAACGGGCACCTAAATCTAAGTACACGGAGTTGTGTACGAAGTGAAGCAGTGTCTTGTGGAATCTGTTGTCATGCATCCAGCGGTCACAACTGGTCGTGTCACTGCGGCGAATACCGGCTTGCAGGAGGTAGGGAGTGTTCTCACTGAAACCTTTGGCATGTCCATATAAGATGGTATGCATCTGCTTGCATCACTGTTATAGTATACGGACACGTAGCACCCAGTTCCACGCTGAAATGAGAACGTAATCAAGCGGATAGTCGTTTTTATTCTCACCCCTGTCATCAACTTCGTATTGGTGGAAATATGACCATTATTATTATTATTATTATTATTATTATTATTATTATTATTATTATTATTATTATTATTATTATTATTATTATTATTATTATTATTATTATTATTATTACTGTCATCCTATCATACGTCCATGGCCAGGGCGAAGGCCTCTCCCCGTGATTTCCAGCCCACCCAGTCTTTCGCGAGCTCCATTATGTACTTTCCTTTCGTCACGTGTTTCGCTTAGCTCGTATTGTGGCGTAAAAATGGGCGTTTTATGCATTATTTCACTGCTGTGTAAACTATACCTCGTTTGCTAAAAGCACGTCCGACGCTGCACAACGTAGAGAAAGTATAGTCGAATGTTCAGGAAGATGACCTGTATAGATGATAGCATGCATGATCAAATGTATCGACCTAGGATGGGTTCGGTTGACGATGAACTGTGCAATCAGAAATCTTTCGAATGTATGTTTGTCCTGCAAGAGAAACATATTGGAGTTTGAGTCGTTACATCTTTGCGTGATATCATGTGCAAAATAGCATAACCTTAAATTTTGTCAAGAACAGCGCAGAATTTTAAACGTGGACAAAACGAAGATGAAAACACAAGACGAGCGCTCGTCTTCGTTTTCTCCATCTTTAAAATTCCGCGTTGTTCATGACAATATGAATGTTCACCAACTCGCCCAAATGTTCATCGTTCTGCCAATGGGTAAACTTCAGTCATCTATCGATTTCCATCAGTGAGACGTGGCCATCCAGGCACCACAGTTGCGCCAAATGCAAACAAATGCCAGAGCTCAAAAAACAGTCGCGGTAGTATCTTCTTTCAAAGCGTACACTGCCCTTCTCAGCCGTGTCATTTCAATGATACTTGGAATCGTCGGTGAGGTGACCTGTAGTACGATAGCCGACTGGACAAACAAATTCGTTGACGTAAATGTATTGGTCACATCTTTCTTGGAGGAGTAAAGTATACGACAGGAAAAACGCAGCTTACGCACATGATCTTACTCAGCTCAGTGACGTCACGAAAGGTTCACTTGAATCATCATTTGCGCACTGCATTTTTGGGCGACAGCTTCTTTTTTTTCATTAAAGTGAAAATAAATGAAGAATTTAGTTGCCGCCATTTCTCTGCGAAGGCTACCCTTTTGCACTTGGTTGTTAGGAGAATTAAATAAAAATTCTGAATAAAAATTTGGAGGACGCTTGAGCTTCGCCTGAAGAGTAGAACGCGATAGCGTAATCGGGCCCCGTTCGCATGGCCTTCGCAATCGCCACCCTCGCTTGGCTTTGGCCGTTTAAAACTAACCATGAATGCCTACTGCGAGTACAGTTGCGAAGTGCCCTTTACGCCATAATTCTTCCTTTTGCGAATCAGCGAAGTACGCGTCCGTAAGGCAAAACGCAAACCTACGTATCTGCTCACTTTCTTGATGTTTTTGCTGATTATTATGATTAATTATGTCCTGGAACTTTATATAATGGGCGGGCCTTTGTACCACTCTCGTTGTGCAATTCGTTTGTTTTGATACCTTGTGCGATTCTGTCTGACTCGCAACATTATATGCGTTAAAGAGGCTGCACGCATTACATGACATTCGTACAGGGTTTTTTTTCTGAAGGTGTTTCAAGCAATGACGTGGCCCTGTGGCTGAACACCTGCTTGCCACGCAGAAGTCCCGAGTTCGATTTTCACTCGTACCGAAGGTTTATTTCCTTTATCTACATCTATCTCGAATTTTCGCTCACGGAAAACGCCGATTTTTCTCTGACAACCATTGCAACGACGCCGACACCGATGCCGACACCGGAATTTCTGCTAAACGAGCTCTCTAACGCTATCGCGTTAGAGAGCTCGCATCTTCGTCCTTAACGAACGCTATCTTCTCTCTAACGCGAAAGCGTTAGAGAGAAGATAGCGTCACTGATCAAGATGCATCAAGATGCATCAGACCACATGTGATGATCTTGATGCATCGGTCTGATGCATCTGAGGTGCATCAGACCGCATCAGATGATCAAGATGCATAAAGATGCGGTCACTGATCAAGTGAAGGCGAAAACACGGAGGCGTATTGGGACCCGTACAGCAGGGGCGTAGCCAGAAATTTTTTTCGGGGGGGGGGGGGGGGGGGGTTTCAACCATACTTTATGTATGTTCGTGCGTGCGTTTGTATGTGTGCGTGTATATATACGCAAGCAAAACTGAAAAATTTCGAGGGGGGGGAGGGTTGAACCCCCCAATTGCCCCCCCCCCTTTTGGCTACGCCCCTGCCGTACGGGTTCCTTGATCACACTAAGCAGGCAAAATCCGTAAGTCGCTTTTAATATCTATCTATCTATCTATCTATCTATCTATCTATCTATCTATCTATCTATCTATCTATCTATCTATCTATCTATCTATCTATCTATCTATCTATCTATCTATCTATCTATCTATCTATCTATCTATCTATCTAGCCGCCTACGTCTGGGTGCTCTGATAATCGCCTCCTTAACTTGGTGTTGACCAAAATTGGCATGGTAGGGTAACAGGATTTGACGAATATGACTGTCAGGTCATGACATTAATAACATGAAAACCCCCTTGCGCACGTGTGTCAAACCCTTTCCCCCAGACACGTGTGGCACATACGTGTTGCACATACCCGTTTACCACGGGCCGCGGTGTACGGGTATGCACCACAGGTGATTGACAGTTTATATCTACCCAGGAACGGCGAGAACAGACACTGGTAATTTCAATGCCAGAGCGTTAAGAAAAACCGACATCGGCAGTGTTGACCCGTCGAATTTAAACAATAAAAATTAGGATCCCAGAAGGAATCGAACATATGCATTCTGCGTGGTAATCAGGTTTGCTACTCCACGCCAGGTCTATAAACTGGTTTGGAAAAACTGCCTATGCAGGCGTAATGTCGGTGCAACGTCAATTGTAGTTGTGGTGCTCACTATTCAATTTTACAAGAAAGCAATAAACACTACATATGTACTCCTACGATAATGGCGTCATATAAGATTAACGTCTGTGGTTCTAGCGTTGGCTCCACTTTTATAACAGTCTAATTAATATTACATTTGTATTCCTATGATTCAGCAAGCTATATTGAAGCATTGCTCGAGCCCGGAGGAATACATTAACGAAAGTTACGTATGATATTCACATGATTGAACCATAAAGTGAACTTAGTTGCGATAATACTGACGTATGTACTCTACATGAGCGCTGACGTTACGTCACACCATAAGTTACCCTTATTCGATCCCGGACCCACCAAGCGGTAATTCAAACGCCTCGACAACCACCGTCTCATAAGTCACATAAGATAAACGGAAACTCGATGCGCACCCCCCCCCCCCACCCACCCCACCACCCCCCGCGATGCTTTCGCATCCCACCATGGTTGCCCATAGGGGGATATGATGTGTAATTTTTTCATTGAACGCTCACTCGAGTTATATGATGTTATATAATGTATAATGATGTAATTGTATTGTATCCTGGCGGTGTTACGCATTTCTTTATGCAGTACTTACTGTTATCCTATGCAACTTCTTGCTGTTTTTTTTTCTTATCTGCTAATTTCTTTTGCACTGTTTTCTTTTGTCTGCGATCTGTATCGTTCGGTATGAATGGATGGAAACAACTTTATTGAAAGTCCGGCGATGTTTAATAACCCGGGCTCAGGTCTCCCATGAGGGGACTTCGAGGCCTTGCCTCAACGCCGCCTCGCGGGCCCGCTGGGCTGCCCATTCTTGTGTCTCGAAGTTGGAGCTGCGAAGAGCGGCTGCCCACTTCGACGCGAGAGCATCCGGAGCTACTGCCAGCTCCGGACGCTCTCGCGCACTCCCATAACATGTGTGAGAGCGTCGCTCTAGTTTCCTGACATAATTTGCAAGTAGCAATCGGGTACTGCGCAGGAGAAATGTGCCGCAATCGCACCGGACTGGGGAAGGTGTGTGTCTGCAGTTGTCGCCAGACGACTGCCTGGCGTCGTTTTAGCTCGGAGTGAGGTGGGGGCAATATCCGCCTGCCTAACTGGTAGTGCTTGGTGATGTCGTTGTACCTGGCTAAACGTTCTCGCATTTTGGCAGAGCGCATTCAGTGATTCGAAAAAGCGGTGAGCCGTGATGTCACCTCGCTCTTGGCCACGTCGCCGCACCGAACCCGCCAGCACATTCCTAGCGTAAGAAGAGAGTGGACGAAATGCACAGAAACAGGAACTTTTCAAGTATGAATTTGCATATGAATGTGTCTCAGATGTTTGAGAAAGATGCAGGGAATGCGTACGGACCTTACAGCTGCCTTAGACGAGCGGTCGCATTAAACCTAAATCGATGGCTAACACGATCGAAAGACATGTGTACAGAAAATCGGATCTCTGAGGGCTGCATTCGTTGCATTGAAGCGTATTCCGTCCCTATCATTTGTGTCGAGAGTGTTTGAAAGCTTCGTGATGTCATGATGGCGCTGCAGAACAAGAACCGGAAACAAGGGGAGCGCTTCTCGCCGAGCTCCCGCTATTCAGCGGCCGCTGAAATGGACAGTGGAATGGACATCATGACACATCGAGAAGAGCTCCTTCGGCGAAGTGCTGTATTTTATTTCCAGATTCCCATTTCGAATTAAAAGACTAACGGCGGCGCGCCGCAATTATTGCGCGGCGGCGGCGGCGGCGGCGGCGGCGGCGGCGGCGGCGGCGGCGGCGGCGGCGGCGGGATCTCTCTTGGGACTTCAGCGGTGGCGCGAGCGGCGTGACCAAAAACAGGCGGCGGCGGCGGCGCACACCTCTACCGCCGTGAACCGGTGTTTGTGTGCGTATTCTGCCGCGTCCACGAAGCGCGCAGTCCTCTCCCCACCGAAGGAGCGCAGCAGTGTCTTTGCACGAGCCTGGCGTCGGCCGCGTTATGTTCAGGGTGCATATTGCGAGGAAGAGGGGCAACTATTAGCATGTCGCCGATGTCGTGTGGAATGGCCTGTTTCTGACCGTGTTGGACGTGGTAATTCAGGCCAAGTTTCTGCAGGATGTACCGACCCGTGGCTGTCAAGGACATGCGCTCGAGCTGCGAGACTCTTAGCGCATTTGCTATTTCCTCAAGCGTGTTGTACACCCCCAGCTATAGCAGATCGTGGACTCCGGCAGGCCGAGAGCGATCTTGTATGTCTTGCGTATAAGGGTATTGAGTTTCTCCCTTTCGGTGACAGTCCAGTTGTGGAAGGCAGCCACATAAGTAACGTGACTGATTACGAATGAGTGTATGAGGCGCATGACGCTGTCCTCCTTCATCCCCGTGTGCTTGTTTGTAACTCGTTTGATCAGGCGGGTAGCCGCTGTAACCTTGCCTTCAGTCTTGCGGATAGTTTCGCCGTTTGACCCGTTGGCTGCTATATGCATGCCGAGAATGCGTATCTTCGGAAACAGAAATTTATTCGCTCTGTGACAATTTATGCATTTTTGAATATCTCCAATATATTATGTACTAAATTGTACCGTATGCCCCCCACACCCTATGTGTGGGGGGAATAGCTCACAGGCCTCTTCGGATGCCTGTGAGGTATACCTTAATAAATAAATAGATAAATAAATAAATAGGTAAATAAATAAATAAATAAATAAATAAATAAATAAATAAATAAATAAATAAATAAATAAATAAAATAAAAAAGTTCGGCAGATCCCACGTACCGTGGGAGTCGATGTTATGCGAAGCATGCGACGGGTAGGTGACGGTGGCGTAACTTTTTTCACTGAGCGACAGGTTACAAAATGACGCTAAAGATTTGTATAAATTTTATACGCACACATATATATGTTGAAGAGCCGCATATGTGTTATATAACCAGTTGTTTACAGTTAGATAACGCTGCCAATGGCAACGTGGGTATTACCAAGATCGGAAGCGGTAAGCTGATATGTAGTGCTTATACGTGTGCCGAGAACGCACGCACGTTTCACGAACCCGTGTGCATGTGTGCAAGAAGTTCTTGACAGTTCTTGAACAAGGGCATCACCACCGTGATCAGTGAGCACCAGCAGCTGGTCATGACTTGTTATAGGATCCGGTCGTGATCGTGGTGACGAGGGGTCCATGTGTAGTGAAGTATGTGGTATAGTAGAGCTGTTGGAATTCGTGGATGCCTCGGTCATTTTGTCGACAAATTGTCTGTCGACAGAGCCGGCGACATGTCGGAACCTGAAGCCACCCTTCGCGTTGGTGAGGTATAGGCCGTCGAGTCTGGTAGCCCTGGATAGTGCTACGTAGACCAACATCAGTGGATGGTGTTTGTCGTATTCGTAGACTACCTGGGCGTATGTGGCCTACGTAGCCGAGTCTACAAAGCGGCTGTCAATCAATCTGGCATCATCCTCGGTCAGCATGAGTCCATCGCCCAGCCTCGTAAGAAATGAAGAGGACACTGCGTCGTTCTGGTGAACGAAGTGCATTTTACGGTGCGGTGATGTGGATATCATATGTAACTTTCGTTAATGTATTCCTCCGGGATCGGGCTATGCTTCAATATAGCTTGCTGTATCATAGGAATACAAACATGTTTATTAGACTGTTATAAAAGCAGAGCCAGCACTGGAACTACAGACGTTAATCTGATATGACGCCTGTAACGTAGGAGTACACATCGTAGGAGTATAATGTAGTGTTTATTGCTTTCTTGTAAAATTAGATAGCCAGCACCACAACCACAATTGACAGACCTGGCGTGGCTCAGTGGTAGAATACCTGATTGCCACGCAGAATGCTTGGGTTCGATTCCTGCTGGGATTCTAATTTTCATTCTTTCCATTCATTGAGTCAACGCTGCCGATGTTGGTTTTCCTTAATGCTCTATAGCATTTAAGTTACCAATGTCTGTTCTCACCGTTGCTGGTTAGATATAAACTGTCAATCACCTGTGGCGCATACCCGTACACCGCAGCCCGTGGTAAACGGGTATGCGCCACACGTGTCTAGTGGAAAGGGTTTGACGACGTACGCGACAGGACTTTAACGTTATTCATGTCATGACCCGGCAATCATAATCGTCAAATCTTCTTACCCTCCCATGGAAATTTTGGTCAACACCAAGTTAAGGAGGCGATCATGAGAGCACCCGGACGTAGGCGGCTAGATAGATAGATAGATAGATAGTAGATACGTAGATAGAAACGCTCAAAGTGCAAGAGGTTCGCTAAGAAATGCTTCGCATTTAATACTATGTGACCAAGGTACTTCAGCTTCGTATCATCAAATGTTCTTTGATTTCTATCCCATTTCTTAATTCTTAGTTGATATTTCATATTCTCCAGTTTTAGAACTACCCTGATTCTTGACCAATTCTCAAGAGCGAGTATGTAAGCATGACGCTATCATATCGGGGCTGCACATCTGCATATTAACCTATGCAGTCCACTCCTGGCTCAGATTGGAAAAGCGGGATCGATGTGACGTGGGTTCCATCCCCTCCAGAACAGGCAAAGCGTCAACGGTAATCGTCTTTGTTAAATAGTTTCGAAGAAAGCGACCAGATGCGCAGATGATTCGAGACAAGAAAAACTAACTTCTTGAATAAATTTGTTTGTTTGTCTGTGTGCAGAAACGTCAGAAGAACGCTGATGACATTCGAATCTTATATAGAATTTATATGACGACAATTTAGGAGAACAGAGGGGCGCGTTTACTTAATCTTTAAGGCGTGGAGTGTGCTAATATGTTTATAGGCGAGGTGTTGAAGTTAGCGGAAAATGCCTACGGAGCGTCCGCAGCTCCTAACGGGCGCGTGCCACAGAAGTTGGGAAAGCCTCACAACTCGCATTCGGTTCATTAAATGTGAAGCTTTCCGGAAGACAGACAGACAGACAGACAGATAGATAGATAGATAGATAGATAGATAGATAGATAGATAGATAGATAGATAGATAGATAGATAGATAGATAGACAGATAGATAGATAGATAGATAGATAGATAGATAGATAGATAGATAGATAGATAGATAGATAGATAGATAGATAGATAGTGTTCAAAGCAAAGGGCAGGCAGTGGAAAGGGCAAGCGCTGTTCCGTTCAGGATAGTCACAGTGTTTCCGATGATTCCTATTGCGCAATATGTGCAAACGGCGACTGTCGGCGAAAGTTCATGGACAAGGACAAGCACGCAAGCCTCTTGGTGAATTGTGCGCGCCTCAATCACAATTTAGAGCAGCTGTACGTCACATTAGTTGCAAGAATCATTCCGTGACTCTGGATAGCAATGCTGGGCTTTCGTGTAGGCAGACGGCGGCAAATCCACTATAGCCTCGTGAGACCCGAGTTACGAATTTTTTCATATTCATCAAGAAAACGCGTTATTTTGGACACATGAGCCCACCTCATCACGGTGAAAAAGTTTTATTGATGTACGGCCCTTTGTACGCTCACAAAAGCATGTGCAATATATTGCACACTGGGACTCAATTGATGAAAAAAACACTATATTCAGGGCAGGCACGTAGCCAAGATTTTTTTTCGAGAGGGGGAGGGCAAGGCCTAATTGTTCGAGAGAAAGTCTTTCCATGGCACAAAGAAAAAAAAGTTGCCCGAGAATAGGACGATTTCCCCGGGGGAGCGGAGGGGGGGAAGCCGGGCCCCCCCTGCCCCCCCCCCTGCCTACGTGCCTGATTCAGGAATTAAAGGAAGGCACAGGAAAATGTTTACCAGCGGCATACAAAGGCGCGTGTGGCGCGAGCGCGCGCCAAACGCGCGCGCTCGCGTCAGCCGCACTGAGTCCCGGTGTGCAATACGATGTACACAAAACAATTCACTGAAGTCATAGACAAGTTGCGCGCTCTCCTCCAGAGCAAATGTGTTCAAAATGATCCGTGAACATTCCTGAATCATTCTATTACAACACCAAGAACATTTTGCAAAACTAAATAAATAGAGGCAACTTAACCGCGTCGAGGTAAACGTGTTCGACGGAATGAACGCCATTTTTGATCGTGCCCGCCAGGCTCGTCGCTCGGTCGATTTCTCTCATTCTCGGCCAGATGGCAGCACATGAGTCCGCAATGCATTGTACAAGAGGACTTTGCGAATGCAGCTGTTGCAGCGACGCTAAGAACGAGTGTACAATATATTCTGCAATACAGGGTGTTTCAAGGAATGTGTCCAGTATTTTTTTTTTTTAAATATCAGAAAGGAGGTATCTGCGTGCTACCTGCGGCGTTACCTTAACTGTGGGAGAAGGCATTTTGAGATGTGTACAAACATTAATTACGGCAGTAATTATAGAAATTAAGAAAATTAACTTTTTAACCAGTGCAAATAAGCGGTCGAGTCAAATGGGCGAATGGAAGCCCTTCCTGAGAATAGCCCATAGCCACTTTGAAATTTCTGAAAGGCGGCCACTGGTAATCACCGCGGAGCGATGAAATCTGGCTAATTTTGCTGGCGATACCGAAACCTACGCACCATAAAGCGCGTCTGCCATTCACTGCGCAAGCGCCCTCCGTGACGACACTGTTTCCCTCCCAAGGTGGGGGGGGGGGGGGGGAGGAGGATCAGCGAGCGCCGTTATCATCCGTTGATCTAGATACTTCGTTTCGTGGCAACGCTTATCATCTCCCCCCCCCTTGCGAGGGAAACAGTGTCGTCACTGAGGGCGTTTCCACAGTGAATGGCAGACGCGCTTTTTGGTGCGTAGGTTTCGGTATCGCCAGCAAAATTAGCCAGATTTCATCGCTCCGCGTTGTTTACCAGTGGCCGCCTTCCAAAATTTCAAAGCCGCTATGGGCTATTCTCAGGAAGGACTTCCATTCGCCCATTTGACTCGACCACTTATTTCCACTGGTTAAAAAGTTAATTTTCTTAATTTCTATAATTACTGCCGTAATTAATGTTTTTACGCATCTCAAAATGCCCTCTCCCACAGTAAAGGTAACGCCGCAGGTAGCACGCACATATCTCCTTTCTATGATTTTTAAAAAATACTGGACACATTTCTTGAAACACCCTGTATATATTGTACAATATATGTACAACAAGTGTTTCAAGGCTAAGTCATAGTGAAGCCATACTTCGACGACATACTGGTCGCCTCCAGCAGAACACATGGCCCACCTTCGAACAGTACTGACAGTTGCAAGAAAGAACAATTTGAAGTTCAACAAGCAAAACTCAAGTTGGGACTTTCTGCGATCACGTATCTGGGACATCAGCTTTCCTCAGAGGGGCTAGCTCCAGATCCTGAAAAAGTCAAATCCATCGAAGCCATGGCTGTACCGACCGACAAGTCGCGGCTACAAAGATTTTTAGGAATGGTTACATATCTGACGAAGTTCATCCCTAACTTTTCGGCAACAACCAGCCCATTACGTGAGCTGCTCAAGACAGATGTTGCGTGGCACTGACAAGTCGGCATACTGAGACATTTAATCTCATCAAACAGAAACTCTCAACAGCACCAGTGTTGTGTTATTATGTTAAGCATAAGCCCATCACTATTTCTGCATATGCCAGCTCATATGGCATGGGATCAGTCCTGTTGCAGGAAGGCAGACCAATTGCATATGCCGCTGCTGCACTCACGGCGCCCCAGCAGCGTTATGCGCAAATCGAGAAAGAACTCCTAGCAGTGGTGTTTGCATGTGAGCGCTTTCACTACTACACGTTTGGCCGATCTGTGACAGTGGAAACTGACCACAAGCCACTAGTAGGACTGCAGAATAAGGATCTCGTCAACATGTCACCTAGACTTCAAAGGCTTATGCTCCGGCTTCAGTGTTACAGCATCAAACTCGTGTATGTACCAGGGAAACTACTGTCTGTAGCTGATGCAATGTCAAGGTGCCTCAATCCAAGATTGAAACTGCAGACAGTGATCCAGGACTAATGGTGTCAACTCTGGTTCAAGCGTCGCCTATCAAACTGAAGCAGATTCAAGAGGCGACAGATCGAGATCCAACCTTGCAGCAACTAAGCAAGTACATTCAACATGGATAGCCAGAACGCCTTTCTGATGTTCACCCAGTGGCAAAACCATACTTTCACATAAGGAGTGAACTCTACATCACAGAAGGTTTTATTTGCTGTGGGCAACGCCTTGTGATTCCGGCATCTCTCCAAGCTGAGATTCTGGAAAAACTCCACCAAGCACATCGTGGCATCGTGGCTTGTTCGGCAAGCCAGAGTGTCTATTGGCCTTCACTCAACAAGGACATTGTCAACCTTGTCTCAAGCAGTGATATATGCCAGTCAAACCAGAAGTCTAACCCTCAACAACCTTTGCTTGACAGACGTGCCAGTGCGACCATGGCAACAATTGGCCGTTGACTTCTATCACTGTCAAGACAACACATACATCCTTGTTGTTGACTACTTTTCAAAATACGTAGAAGTGAAACGTATGGAAACGACGACGGCATCCTCAGTTATTATGGTCCTGAAGGACATTTTTGCACGCTTTGGAATCCCCAATGTGCTGATTTCAGATCAGGGACCACCATTTGACTCGGAAGCATTCAAGTCATTTCTGCAACAATGGGACATTGTTCACGAACCGTCATCACCGCTTTATCCCAGCTCCAATGGGCAGGTGGAGAGAACAATACAGACGGTCAAGTCCATGCTGATCAAATCATGCAGCGATGGCAAGGAATTGTCTCTGGTTCTCCTAAACTACCGAGCCACCCCAACTATTGGAGCACGCTCCCCTGCCGAGTCGTTGATGGGCAGGAAATTAAGAACGTTTATACCAACCTTACCAGAAAACCTGAAACCGCACTATACTCCACTGAGTCACATCAGCAACTTCTCAAATGCAGACAGAAAGCGCAGCACAAGCATGGAGACAGCGGTACTCATTTACTGCCGACATTGGAGATGTATCAACCAGTCTGGGTGAGGCACAAAAACTCCTGGCAAAAGGCAGTCATCACACGAGTTGGTCCCCAACCAAGGCGCTACACTGTGCAGACCACAGATGAAGCAATACTTGTGCGTAACCATGTTCATCTAAGGCCACGAGGTCAAAGGTTGAGTGATGCCACCCACTCAGCAGAAGACTACACCCTGGATGAGTGTCGACCAACCACTGAACCTTTACCAGTTCCAAGTGTTGGTGACCCTAAAGCCCCTCCATGCGTTTTCCGCCGGCTGGCAGTAGACGCGATGGAGGGGCTTTAGGTGACCCTACAACCAGTCATGGGCTCGTTACCAGTAAAAAGTAACAGTGTTACAGTTACCTAAGCCAAAAAAGTTACTGTGTTACAGTTACAGAGTTTCCAAAAGTAACCTGTTACAGTTACAGTTACTGTGAAAAAGTAACGCCGTTACTTTTCCGTTACTCTATAAAGTAAGTACTAGATCACAAAACAAATTATAGTGTTTATTTATTCAAAATGTGCGAAGGCGTGCGGATAGTCGAAATTGCGCGTGGTAAAACCCTAGACGAAGGAAACCTTTAAAAAGGGGGCACAACACAAGCACCCGTTGTGTACGCCTCAATTTGTCGCATCAATAAATGTCCTTGGAGACTAGAAAACGAAAACGTGGTTGATGCTCTGGAACGACGGCAATATACTACGGCGTTTATTAACGATGCCCAGAAATGCATGCGAATAGGAGCAGGGAGTGCGTCAGGAGTGAAGGCAATGTCGATTGTGCATATTCTCTGTGTTCAAGGTGTATCAGACCCTGTCCGGAGAGCTCTGCGTCCCCTGGGCATACAAACCGTTTTTAAGCCCCGTTATACATTGAGGCATGTGTTCGCGCGAAACCAAAAAACCATACACCTGCGGAAGATCAGTGCCAATCAGAGCGGGGTCATCTAAAAGTACAATGTGGGGATTGCGACGCGACTTACATTGAAACAGGCAGAAAAAACGGAATATTGCTAAAGCAGCCCATGCAACGCGTTCTACGATGGGCCTTGCTCAACACCGCTGGACAACAGGGCATAGTTTTGACCTAAACAATGGGACGACGCTGGCTTGTGAACGAAGGTAGGTGGGAAGAACATTCCTGGAATCGTGGTTCATTCGCCGCGACGCGTGGGCTTGCAACAACTTGAGGATGCAACCTCCATAGAAGACAAAACGTCTATGTCATATTGTTAATAATTGTTGTGTTATGGCAGAGTAAACCATTTACAATCAGTTCCAAAGAGGTTTTAAAAAATTGCTTTGCTAGTTCACGGTATTGCTGGCTCTTAGCCGCTTCGCACACTGCACCTTTCTAGCCGCCTGCCAAACAGGATTAGATCGGATTCACGGACGAAGGAGACTATAAACTAGGCGTTCTTATGCTCCACCGGTACACCAAGAACAGAGCTTCAAGCTCAAGCAACAAAATTATATATATTCCGAAAAAAAAAAAAACGGACGTGAACTTAGCAATCTGTTCAGTTGGAACATGATTGATTTGCGATATCTAGTTTAAAAGTAAACTTGAAGTTGCGTTAAAGACCAACCTCAGACCTCGGCCTTCTGCAGGGAAGATAATAGCAAGCTCCTCTCCTAACCGGCGAGGGGAGCCCTATTGTGGAATGTTGAAAGGTGTGTACAGGATATGGTAAAGAAGGAAGTTCGAAAAAGTGCAAAGCGTTGAATTTCAACCTTTCACGAGTGTTGCAGTTGGATAATTTTTTATGAAAACCGAAGTAACTGTAACGGCATTTCCCGTTACAGTTACCGTGCAAAAAGTAACAGTGTTACAGTTACAAGTTCCTCTAACATTAAAGTAACTAGTTACAGTTACAAGTTACTGAAAAAAGTAACTAGTTACCGGTAACGCGTTACTAGTAACTAGTTACTGCCCAAGACTGCCTACAACTGCCAGCCAGCCAGGGGAATGCCAGCCAAGGTCGACCTATGTGACGCGTACTGGGAGACACGTCCCATGAAACATGAAACCTCTATAGAACGTTTTGTAGAGGTTTATAGAGGTTTTAAACGTTTTAACGACGTTCTGTAGAAATTTTGTGTTTCATGGGGTACGCCTACCGGCCAGATACCAGAACTGAACGGTTCTTGTGTTGGTGTCTCACACATTATCTTACAAAAAAAAAAAGGGGGGGGGGGCATGTTATGTATCGTTCCTAGCGCCCCCTCGCTCGTTGAGATTAATAAAAAGGCTAGGCAAGCCAAGCCTAGTCAATCGCTCTCTCACGCATGGCGGTGTATTATTCGCGGCTCCGTGCCGTCGCAACGTTACGCCAGTAACACGGTCCTTACGACCCCAACAAACATAACAGTTGCGAGAGAGGCGGCGGCGCTTCTGAAAGGCAGGCCGGTAGCCAGGAAGGCCTTCAGCCCCCCCCCCCCCCCCTCCCCGAGGAAAATTCCTGGCTACGGGCCTGTTGCTCACATAGGCGACGACGTGGTGCCAAGCCGTCCGAACCACAATTAGATTGCTCACCGCCTCGCGCGAGAACTCACGCGCCGCGACGGCAGTGGGGATTCATTGGATACAGAGATCAGGCGCAGCTACTGCAGCTACCCCTTATTAACCTTCCATGAGATCACGCAGGCGCTTCCCGCCTTCACACTCAAAACTGTGTCGACCTCAAGCGATCACGCTTAGGACGCTTCAGACGAGGTGATATTCCGTGCGAGGTTTCCTAAGCAGGATTAACACATAAATTGATCCACAGTGACTGGATTGCGGGGAGGAACTTAGCACTCTAGAACTTGTGCTCTGGCAGTGTTGCGTTATGGGATACGTCACTCGTCACCAGCGAACAGGACTGGGACGAAGCCATCTCAAGTACCGCACTCAAGATCCAGTCAACTGCCGTCCAGAAGGCCCGTGAAAGAGCGGAGGCATCTCCCGATTCTGACATGGGAGCAGCCAGCGGCGAGCCCGAACAGGTCCCCCACGGCTAGTCCCTCAGGACCTTAATAAAAGTTCTTTGTCCGCCTGTCTTCGTTTTAGTAAACTACCCTTCAACAATACCAAAAGCACGACTATTGCCGCGAGAAGACATTTGATAAGCGGGAAAACCCGCAAAAAGAAAATGCAGGTGGCGACGCCATGTTGAAGTTCCCGCACCAACTCGCTGTGACGTCATAGATTTTGACGGTACAGAGTTCACAGTCGGTAAAAATGAAGCACTATAGGTCCAGAAATTTCATTGACACAATGTGGCCGAAATACGAAACACGCACACATTGAAATTTGATGTCGCACTGACGTCCAAAGGCAGACTTTGGCGCGAAATTTAAAATTAAGCTTTTTAACCTTCATTTTCTCTTCTATTAACCCATATATGCCCACTGTCCTACATATAGGAAGCTTCTTTGATCCACTCTAACATCGCTATTTCTTTAGCTGATGACAAAGCGCCACCTAGAGCACATCAAGCAGGCCTCATTCTCAACGTGTACAAGCCTAGACATTGCTTTCTTTTCATGCTGCCACGTGCCGACCGCTTTCTCCGGGCAAACGCGTGTTTTGTATGTCATGGAGAGGAAGAAGTGGAATGTCGGTGTGCAGGTGAAATGTTTCAAGGCTTACCACACCCGCACATAGCACCCCTAATGCCAAGTGTCCTATATGTATAGGACGGCTTGAAAAACAGTGTTGCGTTTACCTGGCAGTAAATCAAGAACTTGTGCTTTCTTTTAAGGGTAGAAGTGCACTTTTTGTGAAAACAAATATTTGTTTTGTCATTGCTGGTTCTTAATAAAGTTTATTCCTCCTCCTGACGAACAAACCTGGGCGACCCAGCACGCCCGTGAGGCGGCGTTGAGGCAAGCCCTTGACGTCCCCTCATGGGAGGCCTAGGCCCGGCCACCTAAGCCTGCTGGTTTCCCTTAATAAAGTTTATTCCTCCTCCTCCTCCTTTGTCATTTTTTCTGAGTTTGGGCATATATGGGTAAATAAACCTATGGTGGTAAAATCAACGACAGTAGAGATCTTGAAGATTAACTTCTCCGCTTAAATTTATTCATTATTTTCTCTTTAGTGTCCTTTTAAGGGGGTACGGTAGGGTAGACGGGTTGTTTTCAGCTTTAGGACTCGGGAACCGTTCCCTATTTTACTTTGAAATTTTGCGTGTTCATTTAAAAGCTTTTGGCCATTACACTGTGTAATATATATGCAGCTTTTCTTACTTTTTGTAGTAGAGTACCAAATTTGAGACTGGTTGGTAAAATTAAATTCACCTTTTCTCAGAAATGAAAGACTGTATGACCGTGAAATTTCGCACGCTTATGCCACATGACAGTGGTATTAATCCGTAGCTATAACGGGTTCCTATACTTTTGTCACAAGGAAAAAAAAAAAGTTTCCTCACTTGAATTTCCTATTCTTTCTTTTTATCATAATTTAAAAAGTTTCTCGCAGTTATAGGTTCAGACTATTTGGAAGGGATTTAAGTATAATCTGAGAAAATTTCAGCACGGTCATAGTTTTCCAGAAAAGGTACATCATGTTTGGAAAATTTTCAGAAAATTGATCGTGAGAAAAATGCGCTTTTTTTGTTTAAAAACACGTGCGGAAAGCGTTCACAACATACACGAATGACTGCGCTACGGAAGCATCCGCAGTGGGAAAAACTTGCAACCAAAACGTAGAAAATTGTAGGAAATGCACATATATTTACCGGATCTAGCCATTTCTTACATTAAAAAAATACACACACGCCAAAATCATTAATAAGAATCTAAGAGGCGTGGTTTTTGGCGTCATTTTTAAATAGCCAATGGACAGTCTTGCTCCTCGGTGTGTATTATTTCTTAGTAATGAAATAATAAAAATGCTTTTCTGGTCGGTCTACCCTACCACACCCCATTAGGGTCCATATATGTATAATGAAAAGGTTACTAGCACTTTAGCAACAGCGGGTGGGACCTGCACTTATTCTGAAATGCGTCGCCAACAGAATGGCACAATAGACGTCAACATGCACAATGGCTGAACACTACATCGACATACATGCCACTGTGCCACAAAGGCATGCACTCACCAAGTGTACACCCATGTCGCTCCAGAAGCTTCAATGCGGTGATCGAGGACGCAACTCCGGTGCAGAGCTTTGGGTGGTGCAAAAGGTACTATCAAAGCTTTGTCGGGAAAGCGACCAAGAGGAACACACTGTTTACACCAGGAATTTTTCCTGAAACCGCTCATTTCCTGAAACAAATTTTTCTGATTCCGTGTCTTTTGTAAGGCTTATCATTTTGATACTTCTCAGTTTTACCTATTGTTACACAGCTTGTATAACCAAATCAACCGAAATGAATGTTTTGTTTTTCGACATAGAACTGCTTAACAGAAGTGCATGGGGTCAGGGTGGAACATGGTGAAAGAACAGAAACATCAACTACAATCGTTTAATAAGGTTAACAACTTCGTGCTCAAACGGAAGTGGCACATTACGATACGTTAGCAAAAAATGTTTAACATTACTAAATTCTTCGCACATGGCATTTCACTCCATTCTTGTGGCCTGCATGCGAACAAGAATGGAGCTTCCTCACTAAATTATGCTCCCCACCATTTGAAGACTTCTTAAGACACCATTAAGACATGCCTACACTAAACTACAGTACCTTTAATACAAACAAGAACACTCTTGCAACCTTTGTAGAAGTACCTGAAATATTCAGGCACCCATTACACTTGCAGATGTTTAAACTGGTATCCGAAGCTTCACTGAAGGAACTACGCAAATAATCAAAACTACTCTTTCAGCGTCCGGAATGACTTAAGCAAAGAACAAAGATTTAAGCAATAATATCTGCGGTCGTGTCTGTGGTTGATCGTTTGCTGCTGCGCGCTACCTTCAGTGATCACGTTTCCCGACCTTCAGCATCCACCGAGTTCCTAGCTGTTTCGTGCTGCGCTTTTCGTCTAGCGGATTCGCCGTTTACAGCAATGGCACCGACTGCTCCTTCGTCTTTGTCCGCGCCTTCGAAGCGCACAAAGCCACCTCGTAGGCTCACGATGACGAACTGCCATCCGCGGACGTTGCCTTCGACGATCTGCGCGCTGGCGGCGTGTTGATTCCAGCCGAGATAACCCTTGAGGGCTTCGCCGACGCTGACAAAGACCTCGAGCTATGTGCGGAGTTGACCGATGACGAAATCATTCATCAAGTTACGGAGGATTCCGATGCCGACACCGAGAACGAAGAGCCAGCTCCTACACAGCCAACGAACACGGAGTTGATGCGAGCACTGATGACACTGTCATTGGTGTACAGCGGCAACATGACGTTGACTGAAATTGAGGCAGACATAATCGCGGGCAAGTGGACCGTGCAAAAGAAAATAAGCGACTTCTTTGCGCCCAAGTGCTGACCTATGAGGTAGTGCCGGATGAGGTTAGAAATGTAACCATCAAGAGACAGGGGAAGGGGTACCATATGCACAAAACATTTATTGTATTTTACACTTAAAAACATAAAAACGCATCAGAAACGAATGCATTCCTCACGGAAAAAGCCGTGAGTAGCATCGTCTTAAATAAGTGTACAGACCTCCTAAATGCTCACTTTGAAACTTTAGTGACGAAATGCAAAGCACAAACACAACGCCTACTGTGCCTTAACATAAAAAGCCAAGTGACCATCACCATATACGCTTCGTTTTCTAAGCATTCTAGCACTTCACGAAGTAACACGTCAGCAGAACAGAAAGAAAAAGGAGTGGCATGGTCGACAATACAGAAATGCAGAGAAGTGGATTGTGCGGGGCGGTATAGTGTGCTAGAAAGCTTTACAGGGCAAATGGGAAACTTGACATAATCGTGCAGTGAGCAGTTTTTAGCTAAAAACGTCGCACAGTACAAACCCTCTCGACACACCACATTGTTTTCTTGCATTCTCCGACGAGACAGAGTTCTATACACGAGGTTTAACCGTCCAGGCGTCCTTTCGAGCACAATAAGCATTCCTTGTGGGTCGGAGTTTGTTGGTAAAAGGAGTAGCAATGAAACACTTACCTAAAACAATGAGTTATGTCTTGCATTAGATGCTATATTTACATTGTGATAGTACAGGATGCGTCCCCATTAACGTTTTTCGTCAGCACCACAGTAAAAAAAAATGAGAAATGTCAATTAAAAATCGTGTTCGTCTACGTTGGTTCTATCGCACGTTTCAGTTCGCAGCTGCTTTCAGCCGAAAGAAACAGTAGAGAATTGTTATTTCGAAATCAGCGATCCTGCACCAGAGCGAAGAAACAAAGAGAATGTAAACTGCGAATGAGATGTTGGTTCACTGAGAAACCGTCAAATGTAATGAAATTGGTTTAAAAGTTTTACACGCCAACATTCAAAATGCACCACAATGAAGCACTCCCATGGAGCCACCCCTTCCCCCACAAAGCCTTTCTAGTACACTCTACCTAGTACAGATGAATGCTCACAAGGTTAGCAGCACAAAATGACAAAGTAATGAAAAGCGGCACAAAGCGGAGTCGTCCTGCTCCGTGTGGCAAGGGGTGGAATGTAACAGGACAAACAAGAACGCAAGTAAATGAGCGATAAAACTGCAACACACCTAAAAGCAAAGGCCTTGAATATGCTTAGCATGGGAAACCAAAGCGAAGGCATAATTTAGAAGTCATCGTCACTGCTGTCACTACCAAAGTTGTATTTGACCGGTGCCTTGGTACGGCCAGTCGTCATGCGCGGTGCTACGGATGCTGCAATGTCATCGACGTCGTCGTCAGACGACGCGGCCTTCTTCGACTTCTTTGCTGGCTTCGACTTCTTCCGAGCCCCGTCGGAATCTGAGTCCGTGGCTTTCTTCTTCCGGCTCTTGGGAGCTGCCGGCTTCCGTGCGGGAGCCGCCTTCTTGGGCTTGAAATCATCATCATCCACGTCTGACACGTCGGAGCCGCTGCGAGCCGGCTTCTTCTTCGGTGCTGCGGGTTTGCGGGATGCGGGAGCTTTCTTGGGCTTGAATTCCTCGTCAACATCTGAAGCATCTGAGTCACTCTGTGCTGGTGGCTTTCTCTTTGCTGGTGCCTTCTTGGGTGCCGGTTTAGGCGCCACAGGCGGTTCGTTGTCGGACCCACTTCCCGCACTTTTGTGTGAGGCCGGTGCCTTCGATCCACTCGCTGAACCACCTCCACCAAAGAGAGAGTCGAACGCCACCTCAGAGTTGTCCTTCCCACCTTGACTACTGAGCCTTTTTGTCAGGGGTTCGAGGTTGCTATCACTGTCACTGTCAAATGCACCACGAACGCGTCCATTCTCCTGGCCGTCTTCCTGGCCATCCTCCGTCGATGCAGCCGGTTCTGATGGACGGGACTCCTCCACGTCTTCGAGCACGCCTTCGTTGGCCCTCGTCTCACCCATGTCGTCGTCGTCATCTTCCTCGTCGCTGTCATCAAGCTTGTACTTGGGACGGGCCAGCGCTGCTCGCCGAGATGTCTGCCGCTCGGGAGGAATCATCGGCCTCTCCTCGTCGTCAGAGCCGAAGCTCATCACCGACTGCGCGTCGGACGAGTCTGATCCGGACCAGCTGTTGCGCCGCTTCTTCGGCGTCCTCTTCTTTTCGCCGGTGCCCTTGGGAGCGCGCTTGCGCGGTGGCTTTGGTGGCGCACCGCCTTCGTCGTCTCCTCCTCCACCTTCGCTCTTCCCTTCTTCGAACGATTTCTTTGGCTTGCGGCCGGGCCCCGTGCCCTTTTCAGTCTTCCTCTTGGCCTCCCAGTCGACTTTCGGCTCGACGCGTTCTCCGAACGGCGATGGCTGTGTCTCGGCTTCCATTTTCTTGGAGCCGCCACTCTTCACCCGGCCACCCTTGCTGGTTGCCAGCTTGAGGCCCGCCACTTTGACCCCCGTGGAATTCTCATCGTCTCGTTCGACCTTCTCGACCTCGTCCAACTTGGTCATGAATGCTTCCAGGTCTTCCTCCCACAAGTTCTCGGGAGTCTTGCGACGGAGCGTCTCCACCTCGGCTCGCTTCTGGTCTCGCTTGGCGAGCAGGTCTTCCTTGCGTTCCCGCGTCAGGCTCCACAGCGGCATGCCCAGAAGGTAGTTGTAGCTCGCGCTACCACCGTCTTTGTCCTCATCTTTATCCTCCTCTTCCTCATCATCCTGCGAATCCTGCTTGTCCTCTTGCTCGGCCTGCTGCTTCTTCCACTCAACTATAGGATCCGGATCGTAGCCACGCTCCCGCAGCGTCAGGATCATCTCCTTGCGGCGCCTGTTTTCTATCTTGATCAGGTTGTCGATCTTCTCGAGGATGAAGCGTGCCTGATTCTCCAGCTTCTTGGCCTCGGCCGACAAAAGGCCCATCATGTATGCCTTGCGCTTCTTGTACCTGTGGGCAACGAGAGACAGACAGCTGTCAGAATAGGCATGAAACCCAATGGCTAAGGCACCGAGATTAGATTATCTCATTATTAAGAGCCCCACAACAGAAAGTCAGAGAAATGTATAACTTCGCATACTGGCAATTTTTTTATCAACTGCAGTAGCTCTTTTTCGATAAATCAACGTAACTGGACTCAAGACACACAGACACTATTCGCAATGCCCACGAACTATAGGTGGCGCGCCGTGCTTTTCAAGATGGCGCCAGGAGGAGGGTCAACCCGTTTGTTAGCATAGGAACAGATAGGACGTGCGGACCATGCCGCTTTCACCGGATGAAGTCATGAGCTGCGCTGAAATGGATATGAGACTAAAATACTTTCCCAAACCATGGAAAGTGCTAAGTACTCGCCACCTAATTATTTGCTGCGAAGTGAAAGGTTATATTTCAGCTCCGTTACCGTGTATAAAGATGCTTTGCGAGATCCTGTGCGTGCTACATAAACCTGTATGAACTAGAATTGACGTATGAGCTGAACGGCACTCCGAGGTAGTACGTACCGAGCCTGCCTGACGGATTTGCCGCAGTAGTAGGCCGCCAGCGAGTAGCGCCATCGCTGCTGCGCGTGATGATGGCTTGCAAACATAAGTGTTCTGCGATAATACCCCTTCGTCATTACTTGCACAGTCGGAAACGCGGAGTTACGTCTTCAACGGAACACAAGCATTTAACATGCCATTCAGTAGCGCTTGTGTCACAGCCATGCTGAGACTCTAGCCGTGTGTACTTCACTCGCATGTTGCAGGTTCGATCAGCACGATCGAAACATGAATATCGAAAAGAATGTACACGTGTGCTTTTCGCAACGTCGAAGAAGTTCGCCGAGAGGCGTGGATTGTGGCCGTGACTGCACGCTCCATCGCTCTAACCATTTCGCTTCGCTGGTCGAGCTCGAGCATGTTGGCGGCATGCGGCGCTCCATAATATCCACAATAATTGATACATGCAATGCACAAGAGGAACTATGCTTTTATTTTGATCTCGCTCAAGGATATTATACATTGAATACAATCAAAGTGGCTTACGTGTTACGAGCGTGAAAGAACATTAACACACGAGGGGACATGAAGTGCAACTCGCTCGTCGTGAGTTAGCAGCTGGTGGTTCATCGTCGCTATCACTCTCGGTGCTTTCACAGTCTTCTACGTCCAGTGAAAAATCCTCGTCGTCAAGATGGTTTCTTTCAACATCACTGCTGAAAGCAATCTGAAGAATTTCCTCCGCCGAACGACTTCGACCACTCCGCGTCACCAGGTTTACAATTAGAGAGACGTCTGGGCGCGGAGAACTTTGCTCTCAGACCGGTCAACAAGCAAATCGCTTGCAGTGTGCTGCCACCTATCAACAAACGTACAAAAACAAGCGGCGCAGCGGTGGCTATGAAACCCAACACACTGGCGAAGGACGGCGTGGATGGAAAAAGCATTCGCTCCACGAAAGGCGTCGAGCAGACGCGTCCTCGAATGATTGAAACGTCGCTCGCACGATTCGTAACAGCGCTTTGCTGACAAAGGATAGAGGCCCTATTTTAATGTATCGCCAACTTGAGATCGCTCAGTTATACATAGCACATCGCGAGCCCGCGCGACCTCCCTCCCGCGTACGGTGTTATGGGACTCATGCACTACAAGAAACACTGACCAATTATATATGCAAGTAAAACAGGGTGACCTTCAACTGAATATGTCAGACGATAACATTTAACTTACATACGTGGCTACAGAAAGCCTCGCGAAGCTGATAGTATGTGTACACTGTGGGCTAGCATTGAAAGCGCGAGTTGCCACGTATTTTCACGAAAACTTCGCGTCTCGCAAGAACGAATCAGATTTATCGTGTCACGGAGGGCCCGGTTTGTTCACTGACGCAGGGAACATGCAAAGTCGTAGTGTTCCTTACTTGCCAACGCGTTAATACTGAGGCTAGCACAGCCGAACAAGGGAGCGACTGCATAGTGCCGCCATTTTGTCGTCTACTAACCCTCCTCGAGAGGACGCTCCTCGATTCCGCTCGGTGGCGCGACAGTCTATGGGCATTGCGAATACTCGGTTAGAACTGAAGAAGAAAATGCGAGCTCTGCCCACAGAACTGCAGCGCAACTGCCGTTTGAACCGCAAGTACCGTATTTACTCGAAGCTAGGCCGGCCCCGATTCTAAGCCGACCCCCTACTTTCGCACATCGTTTTTTCGAAAAAACATCGGCTTAGATTCGAGTAAATACGGTACTTTTTCTTCACTACTGTAATTACTATGCATTTAAAGGTTTGTCCCTGCTACCTAAAACATTACATTTTGCTTAGCAGCGATGTCAGAATCCCTGAAGAAATTTACCAGGATATTCAAGTTTCCAACATAAACCAGCGACACAAATTTCTCTCTGTATGGGGAAAGTCAATCATCCAAAACTCTCTAGATGTGCTCGACGTCACGAAAATGAGCAAGCACTATTGGATGGAGCATTTATGCAAATTCTCTGTGGGAGGGACAGTGATGGCTGTGGGCGGAGCTGACATTTTTTCTTAGGTTGTAACCTGTGGGAGAGCACGGAGGCCCATTTTCTTTTCCTTAACGAAGGCGCAATCGCAGTCTGGCAACAGGGCAACCTCTGGCAACAGTCACTTAGAAAGGGTCACTTAGAAAGGGACCCTTAGAAAGGGAGAGGGTACCCTTCCCCCGCGAGTGAAACAGCCCTCAAAGAGGAAAGGGAAGACGAGAGTGAATAAAACAGCCGACTGGACAGGGAGATGCTCCCTCTTGTGCCAGCAACCACCTACGTTCACCCCCAGGACCCACAAGCAGACGATTGCCCGAAGGAGTAAGCCCTACGCTTTGTTTTTCTACATAGAGCAGACTATCCCTCTACGCGACGTTTACACGTTATTGCTAACATAGCAATAAAGTGCTGTCTGTTGACCTAGCCTGTTGCTTTATTCGCCCGAACCCGTCGTAGCTGCGATTACTCGCGCTACAGGAAGGGGATGTTGACACGTGCGCGGTAAGACTGCGTGCAGGTGGAACCAGAGCTAGGCTTCTGCACCAGCCGTGCCTAGAGGGGATCCCTTCAAAATAGAATACAGTGAAACCTCGTTAATACGTACCTGCTGGGAACGTTGCATAACTACGCACTAAACAGTAGTACGCATTAACCACCAAGTACAAATTCGCATCTCCTGGCATACGCCATCCCCGCCAGCAAAGGAATAAATACAGTGCCACAGCAAATATTGCCTATGTACCCACCGCAAAACCTTTTCTTTTTTTTTTTTTCCAAAGTGGAGAAGAGATCCTGGCACTTTCACACGACGCCAAAGAGCATTTCGAAACTATTACAGGGTCCGGGATACGTAGTGACCGACATCGCGACAGAACTGACAGTTCTGTCGCGATGTGTGACAGACGTGTGTGTACCGCGATCTGCTACTAAACGAAAACTGACACAGTTCCAGCGAAACGTGGTACGGCCGCGTGGAGCCGATTGTCTCCTGTGTAGTTGCGTGCAGCGCGTTGCCTACTCAGCTCAGGTCGTCACTGCCGGGCCACTTGCTGTACCACACGCGCGTTTGTCGTGGGAGGGTTCTTCACACCCACTTCACTCCAGGCCGTGCACAGATGCGGCGAGTAGTAGCTTGATGGGTTAACGCGGCGATGTCAAGCTTCCTTTGCGATGCTCTAGCGGTCCTGGCAGCGGACGGAGGCGCGTTGGGTGGTCGCCTAATAAAAGCGTGCAGTAGGTTTGCAACAGCGCTACGCTTGCTGCATGCGTTTAGCACGATAGTGTCAATGCAGCAAGGTTGCTCGACGTCTGTGACCAGCAATGCTCAACTCCGCACCAGCGATCTGCTTTCGTTTTTACAAAGCGGTGCGCGCTGGAACACGGCTCCGCACAACGAGGCCGCAGCGAACGGCGGCCCAGCGCGTTCAGGTTTTCGCCAAATAAAGGTGTGCAGTAGGCTTAAAGTAGCACTGTGCTGTATGCGTGCTGGAGCAGATAGCTGAAGATACTTATTGTGATAAGGTTGTCGGCGATAAGTCATGCTGGCGCGTTCATCGGTGGCCACCACCTCGCCTTACATTCTTTCTCGATGCTTACCTGCAAAGGCGTCACCGCAATTGCGCAGAAGTCGGAATCGGTGATCGACCAATCTCCACACTTCTCGAAAAGACAGTTATCGCAGTGCACAGGGTACGCACTTACCGGTAGGCATAGGCCGAACCATTACAGCCTATGCCTACCAGTCAGTGAATGCACTGGACTCTATGGGACTTGGTTGGGGATTTGTCGCAACTATATTTTAAGTGAGATAACTGATATTTATTCTCCAACCAAAGTTACGAAGACACGTAAAAACCCGACGTTTCGGAACCAGCTCGGT
Organism: Rhipicephalus sanguineus; assembly: GCF_013339695.2. Lineage (NCBI taxonomy): Eukaryota > Metazoa > Arthropoda > Arachnida > Ixodida > Ixodidae > Rhipicephalus > Rhipicephalus sanguineus. The sequence continues at coordinate 167,448,639 of NC_051182.1, read as the reverse complement.
TCCTTCCTCAGGGGGGACTGCGGCGGCTTGGCAGCGGCCTCTTTAAGGCACTCTCGCGGCGGTTAACGACCCCACGCATTACCGAGGAGCGTAGCCCATGCGCATACACCGGGGGGAGAGTTCCGAGTGAACGGTTGATATTTTGAGTGGTCCTCTGTATATGCCACGACTCCAGTAGTAACCTCCTCCTCCACTTGGTTTCACTTTCGAGGATGGCGGTTCCGTTGAAGTCTATTCCGTGGTCAAACGTCTCTGCGTGCTCGGCGACGGCGCTGCGTTCTTTGTTGAGTTTACGGACGTCGTTGACGTGTTGCCTAATCCGTTCGGGGAAGTTTTTGGTCTCGCCGATGTATGACGAGGGGCAGTCGGCACACGGTATTTTGTAAACGACGCTGGGCGCCCTGTCCTTTGTTGGTCGGTCTTTCGGGCGGGGAAGGAAGTGGCCCAGCGTGCATGAAGGCACGTGTGCGATGTGCACGCCTTCTTTCCTAAAAATCCGAGCCAACGCCTCGCTGGCTCCCTGGACGTATGGGACCGACACGCGTTTTGGAGAGCTGTTCGTCAATGCTGGCTGGGAGTCGCGTAACCTCTTTTTCTCTGCGTGGCGGGCGACGGATCGAATGAAATTTCTGGGATAACCGTTTTTCCTGAGGTCCTCAGGAAAATAGGACAGGGCGCCCGGCGTCGTTTACAAAATACCGTGTGCCGACTGCCCCTCGTCATACATCGGCGAGACCAAAAACTTCCCCGAACGGATTAGGCAACACGTCAACGACGTCCGTAAACTCAACAAAGAACGCAGCGCCGTCGCCGAGCACGCAGAGACGTTTGACCACGGAATAGACTTCAACGGAACCGCCATCCTCGAAAGTGAAACCAAGTGGAGGAGGAGGTTACTACTGGAGTCGTGGCATATACAGAGGACCACTCAAAATATCAACCGTTCACTCGGAACTCTCCCCCCGGTGTATGCGCATGGGCTACGCTCCTCGGTAATGCGTGGGGTCGTTAACCGCCGCGAGAGTGCCTTAAAGAGGCCGCTGCCAAGCCGCCGCAGTCCCCCCTGAGGAAGGAACCGAGCTGGTTCCGAAACGTCGGGTTTTTACGTGTCTTCGTAACTTTGGTTGGAGAATAAATATCAGTTATCTCAGTTTACTTACCCAACCAGACAGACTTCTGTCTAATGTTTACCTTCAACTATATTTTAACCGTTGGTACATTTAAAGAGGGCACATATTAAGAAGGTTTGACTGTACAGAAGTTTAGAAAAGATACTGATAAGCCTCACATTACACTAGAGTTAATTTAATAGTCCTGTCTATGTTGTTCGTGGTGTTCTTGCAAATTATGGCAAACCAAAACATCCAACGTATGGTTTTTCCACTACAGTTGTAGCCATAAAATAATTGAAATATGACCAAATGTGGCAAGAGCTATTGCAACTATGTTTACAGTTAAATTATTTGCGCGATGTCAATAGTTCTTGTGAGCCTTTCCACTCACCCTTCGAGGCGCGTCTCGTAGAAGTCCTTCAGTATCTCCTCGGGCGTGCGGAAGGTGGTCAGAACACCCTTGGAGTCGAACAGCACCATGGACGAGGTGGTGAGCGACGTTTGCAGCTTGAACACCTTGTGGAGGCCCTCATCACGTGCCTTGGACAGCTTCTCTTCGCTCATGGTGACCACGAAGCGTACCGTGGTGTCGGTGTGGTATTCTTTGTAGTCGGTGATCAAGGGGGGCACCTTCTCACTGCCGTGCAGCATGGCCTCCAGCACTGACTCCTTGTACGCTTGGGTCCACGTGCGGATGGGCAGCTCGGTGATCTCGATTGTGGTTGAGCTAAGGATGGCCACCTCGCCGCTGATCAGGAATCGCTGGGGCTCCACCTGCATTTAACAGCACGGATATTTGTGTAACCCCTTCAGCAGTGAATTAAGATGGACTACAGTCGACGTCCAATTTCCCGGACGCCCGAAATTCCGGACATGCCCGATTTCCCGGACTCATCTGTGGCACCGTCAAGTTCCCCGTAGAGTCAATGTATTAAAAAGTCCGAAAATCCGGACGCTTATAGCCTTCGCCATCCGATTTCCCGGACTTTTTACTGTTAACCGCCGACCTAAAGTCACCACCGACGCCACCATTTTGGTTGTTTTCATTTTCATATCCCTGAACCCACCATACTCGCATCGCAAGTGTGGCCAGCAGCACCACCGCACCGCGCCGCGGCTGCCGTAAGCTCGAAACCGCACGTGTCAGTCCGTTGCCAGCCGTAGCTTAGCCAAGCCAAACCTCACTGTGTTCGTTCACGTGTTGTTTTGTCAGCTGTGCAAGCTCTGCGGTCGTGTATGCGGTTGATCGTTTGCTGCTGCGCGCTACCTTCAGTGATCACGTTTCCCGACCTTCAGCATCCACCGAGTTCCTAGCTGTTTCGTGCTGCGCTTTTCGTCGAGCGGATTCGCCATTTACAGCAATGGCACCGACTGCTCCTTCGTCTGCGCCTTCGAAGCGCACAAAGCCAGCTCGTAGGCTCACGATGACGAACTGCCATCCGCGGACATTGCTTTCGACGATCTGTGCGCTGGCGGCATGTTGATTCCAGCCGAGATAACCATTGAGGGCTTCGCCGACGCTGACAAAGACTTCGAGCTATGTACGGAGTTCATCAAGTTACGGAGGATTCCGATGACTCCGACACCGAGAACGAAGGGCCAGCTCCTACACAGCCAACGAGCTCGGAGTTGACGCGAGCACTGATGACACTGTCATTGGTGTACAGCGGCAACATGACGTTGACTGAAATTGAGGCAGACATAATCGCAGGCAAGCGGACCGTGCAAAAGAAAATAAGCGACTTCTTTGCGCCCAAGTGCTGATCTATGAGGTAGTGCCAGCCACGTCGTATTTTTTTTTATAAACGGCTCTTTTCAGAGCCACCTAAACGATGCATTGGCTGAATTGCTATGGGAATCTTGTACTCCGGCTGTGACCCTCTCCGTCAGCGAAAAATACCTACCAAAAAGGTGCGTTTTCACGTGCATTCGTTTTTCCGGACTGCCCGATTTTCTGGACGTTTTCGCGGTCCCTTGAGGGTCCGGGAAATCGGACGTCGACTGTATCTGTAGATGTGTCAAATTTATGCAAACGTATTCCAAGGCACTCAATACTCTATTGCAAGAAAGAGAAGGAGGCGATATGTTGCTTAGTGCATTTTTCAGTAATTAGTCATAATTAAAGTAATTAAATATCTATTTCTTCTGAAGACAATCGCGTTCCACTTACGTATAAAAATAACCAAACCTCAGGCTTGAAGATTTGTTGCCAATTTGTTATCGGTTATATCGATTCCGAGCAAATAAATTATAGTTCTGGCGCGACTCCCGGAAAACACGGCATATCGAACAACTCGCCAAACGTGGTAGTGTCTTCAGCTAAGTGACCCTCCCTCAGCAGCAATAAGCAGCACATTGAAGTTAAATGAAGACGCACTGATTATGCAGGAGGTTCAATTCACCCAAAGCTCCCTGCATCTTCCTCTTTTTTCTTGGCCACTAGTCGACAGAACTGGCAAGGACAAGTTGCGTCAACAAATGTGGACACAGTGCCTCATGGGGAGAAGACCCCAGATGGCACTGCGAGGGCAAAGGTGGGGCCTGAACAGCTCATAGCGAGAAATGAGTAATGCACGCAATTTACAAACAGTGCCAGCCTTTGCAGGGCGCTGAATAAATAACCCTGATGAGCATAAACGGCTCGCTACATCACAACAGAGAATCACCCCTTGGTCCAGCAACTGTTTATCAATAAATTTGGATTTACTGAAGCTATACGACTGTTAGAAGCACCTGGGAGAGGAGAGAAAAAAAAAGCTAAAGTAACACCCTGTGCCAGATTTTATGCTAACCTTATCACGCTGAAGACATATAAACACGGTAAAGATCAGAACAATAGAGAGCTGAGCTAGTTGGTACGAGAGAGAGAGAGAGAGAGAGAATTTATTTGAAGGGCAGAGAGGTCGGCCTGAGCTAGTGCGCTCTAGCCTGCTACTCTGCACAGGGGAAAAGGGAAAGGGGAAAAAAGGAGTGATGAGGGGTGATGATGGGGAGAGGAAAGAGTTATGCGTATATACAATATTACAATAACCACGTGACTTAGTGGTTTCGCTATAGTCTTGTGTCCAGTTCTGTGCTCTTGAGAAAATCTATCACAGCCTTGATAGCAGTTGGTGACTGTATGGTCGCACATAGCTGACAAAATACCCGTCTCGCTTAGTGTTGCCACACCTATTCCTGCCAACGTTGAAGCAAGTGTATTACGTTGCGACACGTAAAGTGGGCAGTCACAAAATATATAGTTGGTACGTATTCATGTTAAAAGACTGGGTGTGCAAACACCGACATAAGAGAGAAGTCAAGACACCCCAAACGCCGGCATTTGTGGTGTCTTCACTTCTCTCTTTTGTCCGTGTTTGCACGCCCCGTCTTTCCTCACATGAACGGTAAAGATTCGCACCTGGTCTACAGATCCACGGAAGTTCTTGAACCAGGGCTTCATGGGCTTGGTTTCCTCGCCATTTAACATCTTTCGCAGATTGGCCACAATCTCGCGGGGGTTGTAGTTGGGGATCTTGGTGCTCCAGCCGGTGCCAATGCCCTCCGCACCATTCACCAGCACCATGGGAAGTATGGGTATGTAGTACTCGGGCTCTATTCGCTGATTGTCGTCGAACAGGTAGTCCAGAACGGGGTCGTCCAATGCTGGCATGATTAGCCGTGCCAGCGGCGATAGCATTGTGAAGATGTATCGAGGGCTGGCTGCATCCTTGCCACCCTGCAAAGGATAACGGCAAGGAGTCACGCAAACTGCAAGTCCAAAGATAGTTAAAAACAAGGGACGAACACAGAGACATACGAGCGCTCATATGGCTCTCTGCTCGTATGGATCTTTACCAACTACAGCCCTTGTGAAGCTTTGGAGACAACCAATAAAGGAATCCTGTCTTTTCGTGCAGGCGGCTTCTACGACAGTGTTACCACCAAGCAATATCCTCAAGCTGCAATTTTCAGCTGTCATTATCACAGCAATGTCCATTTGCTTCCACTAAAGACGACGCACAGAGTAAACTATCTCATTCTTAGTATCAGCTTCTCTCTCAAAGCTGGCAAAGCTTGACCTTACACTCCGTTCCACATATGCAGCAGACTCGTTAAACGGAACCAGGAGAATGTGTTCCATTTAACAGAGGTTCCATTTACTGAGAAAACAGGGGAGCAGAATTCAAGTATAAAATCAATCATATTACAGCAGTTCCATTTAAGCAGCAGTTCTGTTGAAGAGATTTCCGTTGCACACTACATTTGCATTTGTAATTGCATTACATTCATACAAGTTGCAACAAAAAAGGACCCATTACCTGGAGGCGCGTACCAAACTGGCCGATGGGCTGCAGCAGGTTGATGTTGTTGCTGCCCACAAAGTTCTGCGCCAGGTTGATGATGGTGGACATGAGGGACACCTCGCCGTGGTGGTAGGCCGAGTGCTCGGCCACCGAACCCGCCAACTGGGCCACCTTGATTTCCCGCTTGTCGTTGCGCTTGAAGCACGTGTAGAGGACCTTGCGCTGGCCCGGTTTGAGACCGTCCACGAGGGACGGGATGGAGCGCTCGTTGTCCATGTTGCTGAACAGGATGAGCTCCTTGTTGACAAAGTCCTCGTAGGTGATGTTGCGCGTGTCCTTGCCGTAGAGGTACACCTCGGGCAGGCCCAGCTCGCGGCGCTGCTTGCGTTCTTCCATGCCGTTGCGCAGCCACTCCTTGCGCTGCTCTATCATCTTCTTGCTGAAAGCCAGCTCGATGGCACGGTCGTCCTCGCCGCCCTGGTACTTGAACTTGATTCGGTGCCGAGCCATGTCGATGAAGTATTCCTTGGCCTCTTTGGCTGTGCTGGTGCCAAGACCCTGTTCGTTTCACAAAAAGAAAAAATGAACAAACACTTTACTACCACGACACGCAAGTCGTCATTTACAGGCCTATGTGGTTATTTGAACGAATATTAGAGTATTCGAATGTGCTTTGACACAAACTTAAAGATTTCTGAAATTTCAAGGTATCTGGATATCAGCAAATGCAGTAAAAGGTCATTAATTCGACCCCCGTTAATTTGGAAAATCGGATAATGCGGATGTGTTCTCTGGTCCCGACAAGCACATGCATTGTTTAAAGTCATGAGCCGTTGTCACATTGTGAACGAAGTTGCGAATGACGAAATTTGCGGCTTTTAATTGCTCTTATACAAATCAAGTACTGAATTTACGTATTCATCAAGAAAATGAAAATGCATGAATGTAATAAAAACTTGTTTATTGTTTTCTTGATACTTTCGATAATTCAGCAGTCAGTTAATTCGGGCATTTTTTCCAGTCCTATGAAATCCGCATTAATGAGCTTTTAGTGTACACATATCTTAGCCCACGTGACCTGCCTAAAAAGGGGCTTCAATACAGCGTGGAGCCAAAGCAGCGCACCTTATAGTACTTGACTTTCCAGCGTTGCCAGTCGTCAGTGGCAGTCTTCCACTCCTCGAATTCAGGCAGGGAGTAGAAGGACAGCTCGGTCTTGCCCTTGGATGCCTTGACGATGGGGGTGATGAACTCCTCGAGGAACGGCAGCTTCAGCAGGGACGGCCAGTTGTGGTGGATGAAGTTGATCAGCAGGCCCTTGATGTGCGAGCCGTCCTGATCCTGATCTGTCATGATCATCAGGCGACCGTAGCGCAGGGTCTTCAGGTCCTCCACGGACTCGTACTTTTTCTTGTACTGCAAGGTTGAAAAAAGAAAGAGAAATAAGCGGGGCTGCACTGCAGAACACAAGCAATGCTGTTGAATATTGTAAAATCTTGTTCTTTCAGATTTTGCCGAACCAGAAGAAATGTCTGAATTAACTAGTTATCTCAGGACAATGAGCAGCAAATGCTCAGCACATCAACACAAAATCCAATAAGGATTCCGTAAATATTCTGGCATTAGGATCATATCATTATTGCCACAAGGTAAAAATGCTACTTGACTAGTGTATAATGTACCCCTGAACTGCATTGTTCAGTTTCTTACTCAGATTTCCTACTGTTTTTATTCTCCTTTAATTTTTCTGAGCAATCAAAAGCATGTTAGTGGAAGCCCTTGTGACATTTCAAGTTGGAAATAAATGAAATTAAAGAATGAAACATGCTTTCGTTCACTGAACAAATTGCAACTCTAATCTACATTTTGCACAAAATCAGTGCAGAAGCTGCGATTCGCATGTTGTGATTGATAAGTGTTTGTGGTTTAAAAAGACCAGGCAACTTCCTTCACGATACAGCAGCGGCGTGAGACACAACTTTTGTCACCAGTGAGGCTGTCGTCGGCAAGTGATCATTTCTCTTAACATAGTTCTTCCTTTTTGACGGCTTCCAATGCATTTGTGACACTGCATAATGCCCTGTGCTACATATCAAAATAAAACTTTTTGCAACAATTGCTGCAGATGAGCCAATGGTTGCTACTGGCACAATCACCAACTATGCAATTTTGAAGATATGCAGCCAATGCAATATCACGCCCACTGGTAAACACAAGAATAAAAAAATGTGCAAACAATTGCAGTGTTTTTCTTGCACTGTTCAAACTGACAGCTGTGTGTAAGGAGGCTCCATCATTGAGCTTGAGGTGAATGCTAGCGCCTCTTTCGCAATTCTGTTTCTAGCAGAGAATTGAGAAAAACTAGTATTAAATCTAACCTAGTAAAAACTAGCATTCAACTTCTGCTTCGTGAAAAAATACTAGTTCTCATAATATTGCCCACCATTAAACAATGGATCTTACATTTGGGGTTCGAGGGAGAGCCCGTTTTACTCTATTAATTAACGAGGATCGAATGAATAAGATCTTACTATACAAAGCGTTTCTAAAGTTGAAGCCTGGATTAAGAACGCATACCTGCAGACCCATAATCTTGATGACATTGTTGATCTCGGCATTCTCAAGGATCTGCTTGTGGGTGGCCTCACGGACGTTGAGAATCTTTCCCTTGAGCGGGAACACACCGAACTTGTCCCGGCCGACGACGGCTAGTCCCGAGACAGCCAAGCTTTTGGCCGAGTCTCCTTCGGTGAGGATGAGGGTGCAGTCGACCGAGTTGCGGGTGCCCGCGTCATTGGCGTCCTCCAGTTTGGGGATGCCCTTGAGCTTGGAGTGCTTCTTGGCCGAGCACTTCTGGCCCAGCTGCTTCTGGGCCTTGAAGTTGACCCACGACATGACGGCCTCCACAACGCCACACTTGAGAACCTGCATTTCATGCACAATGTCCCTGCTTTAAAGACCGCTCATGAGACATCATGTGGACGACACGACAAGGATGTCCCATTCGCATTCTTGTCTACCTTTTTCACTGTTTGCTTACAGAACATTGTGGAAAAGTTCCAATGAGGCTCCGGACTACCAGATAACCGGTTATACACTGTGCCTTGACTTCGGGCTGGGAACCTTTCACTTGATAACTGTCATTCTCTCTGTGACCTCTTTTAAATTCGGAGCATTTCTTAGTCGCACCTGCGGCATCGGCCGCCGTCCACACCCCCACTGCGCATGCTTGGCTTGTCTCGTGCCGGCAGCAGGACTCTCCCTCCCTCCCTCCTCTCGAACGAATGCGGGCAGTGTGTATATAAGCAGCGGAGCACACGTTCGGAATTCAGTCAAGGGCGTCTTTACTTGGCTTTCGCTTGACTTGACGCTTTGCTTGACTCGAGTAGATGCCATGGAAGCAACAGTACCTTCAATCAGCGTCCCACCACTCGTTGAAGGCAACGTTACCCCGCCCTCACCGTCGTCGGCGTCAACAACAGCAACCAACGCAGAAGACAAGGCTGCGAAGAGACGAGCATACGACGCTGAACGCAAGCGTTTGAAGCAAGCTGCGGACCCGGAACTTCATGTACGCTGGAGCCGTTCAAGTCGTACTTGGTTTGCGCACCGTGTAACAATTAAGCATTCCCAAACCATACCCAATAACGCAACATTCACGCAGTACCCCACCACTCTGCGACGCATTTACTTGAGTTCCCCCTGTGGGAAAATGCGGGCGACATTTTTAAACACCCATGTCCATCATGCATGAATTCTGCTGCACATACATCCAGCAAGATGTGATGACTGTATACACACTGAATTACAATTTACATTATCCATTTTTTTGCCATCAAGTGCTTGGCCGTTTCATCTTGCCTACTTCACCTCTGGCATGGATTCACCTCTAGGTCGTACAAGGTTTACTGGTGCAGCAGTTCTTTCTTATCCTTTTGTTTTTTTACTCGCATAAACTATTTATCCTTTTACTCAAAATATACGTGTTTCCTGTACCTGAAGTACACGGTTGCTAATGTTTAATTGGGAATTCGGCAAAGCAAAGAAGTATTTATTGGCTTCTGGCAAGGTTCTTATGTTCTATAGAAATCTATGCAAGAAGCGGAAGGTGAAGTCCCGCTGAAGAACCTCAGTCCTTCATGTTTCAAGTTCATTGTCAATTTACATCCGTTCACATAGAGGTCTTTCAGGAAACAATTGCTCCATTAAACGTTCCTCTTCCCACAAATGGAGGTGCATTTTATTTGAACATCGTGAGTGAACAGAGTGCAAAGGCATGCTATGTAAGTAAGACAGCGTAGAATTTCAATTCACACATTTTAATATTAGAATTAGTAAATCATCCCAAAAGACGCCACAAAGAAAATCGATGGAAGCCACGAGAACACAATTCTCAATGGCTGTTCACAATCATGCTTCCCAGCCGTCGTAAGGCGGAATAGCTGACAAGCTAAGCTAAATGTGAAAGCAATGCAATTTCTAGGCTTGTGCGAATAGTAAAGTGTAGGTTCGAAGCGAATAGTGACTTGGTCGAATAATTTTGGAAGCAACTTTGAATAGTAGCAGGATTTGACTTTTGGTAGAATGCAAGTGATAACCTGTAAAATGTGTTGTTTTAAAATTTACTATATTTAGAGCATTATAAGCTGGTATAACAAGCTTTTAAACTTAAAAAATGATGAATCGATGTGAGGGTAATATGTTCATGTAACCTTGAAGTGGGGCTTCGCGGCAGTGCAGATTTCCCCTGGAAAGGTGTATTCACGGTAGAGCACCCCTCCACTGCAGTGAAACCACTTTTACAGGGGGTTTATATATACGTCTATTCGTTCATTTCGAATACTTCGACATTTAGAATAATTTAAATTCATTTCGAAGCGAATTCGAATACTGTAATATTCCTTCGAATATTCGAAGTGCTCGAATATTGGCACATGCCTAGCAATTTCCAACACCTCCAGGTGCATGTCGGCGCACTGAATTGTGGTCTCCACTAAGCTGCTGTGACTCACGAAGATTTCGAAACCGTTGCCACGACTGCAATGCGTTTTTGCCCCGACACTCACCTGGTTGGAGAACTTGTCACTGAGCTCGCACTTGGAGCCAAACTTCTTGACCTGCAGGGTCATGTTCTCCTTCGTCTGGGAGTCAAACGTGGGGTTCTCGATGAGGCAGTTCACGAATACCCACAAGTGGTCCTTGACCTGCTTGTTCTGGATCTTCACACCTGCCTTGTTCTTCTTCTTCACGCTTTCTAGAATCTGCGTGGACAGACAACACACTCTGTGAGCGACCAAGATGCACCTCCAACAGAAGTGCTTCACAGCCAAGTCAAGGGAGCGCAATCCTTTCCCTACCGTGAAAAAACAAGAGAATTGTATACCATATTTACCGGAGATTGTTTTTCACTGAACTTGTAGATGTATGTTTTTTTTAAATTTCAATTTAATGGGGTTCCATTCTTTCACTAACTGCGTAACAAAGATAGCTCGAAGATGGCTTCACCGCATGGCAATACAATGACAGCCGAGCACAAATGGCACATGGACAAGTGTGGTCATCTAGCGCCAAGAAACACAACTATTACTAGTATAGTCGTCACTGATTCAATGCGAGACAAATTTTTGTTGATGAAGAGTACAGTCACCATTGGTCATTTTATGACGACTATACTCGTCAACGGGAGAGAAAGGGTCAAGGGGTATTGTGGCACTTAATTTTTTTTTTCTGCATTGATTTTGATTAAACTTGCTGAGTTTATGCATAGTTGTGTGCTGATTTCAAATATGCCATCATTTTTCTAGTATAATGTGCAGTTTCCAAAATACAAAATGTTTCATGTGCCTTTTGAGCAAGATTTTTCCTAAACTGAGAGAGTTGCAAAGTAAATTAGCATATCACAATAATCTGGAATCAGAACTGTGTGCTGTGCCGCAAAAATGAATGTTCTAAACCCGTTTGAACAGAAGTTATGGCATGTCGAACATTTGTGAGCGAAATTTCAGCTTCACATTGACTCACTTGCGAATGTTCAACATACCATAACTTTTGTTCAAATGGGCCCCTGGCCACGGGCCTGATGACGATGCTTCAACAGGCTAACCTTCTTCACGAGCTGATCAGCCACGTAGTCGACGTGGCTGCCACCCTTGGTCGTGGCAATGCTGTTGACAAAGCTCATCTGGCGGAAATCACCCGACTCGCTCAGTGTGACCGCCACCTCCCAGCGGTCGTTGACGCTCTCGTAGACCACATTCAGCGGGTTGCCAGCCTCGTCCTCCTTGTCCTTCACAAAAAGCTGCGTGTAGTCCTTAAAGCCCTTCACGGGCAGCCGCTTGCCATTCAGGTAGACCTGCACATGACGACGTAGCACTGCTTACTCAAGCTGGGTCGCGGCTCATTCAGAACTGGGTGCCAAAGAACTTCACAAGAGGATTATAATGCAGTCAACTTCATTTTAACGAACAATGAATAGCAAATTATCAGTTATAGCGAACTAAATATGAACTTTGGTTGGTCACGCTGCATTGCAGTGACACTTATTCTTCTTATGACGAAACCAAAAACGCGACAGCTGCCACGATAGCGACTGGAACGAACAAATATTTGGTTTGCACGAGGCACAAACTCGAAAGGTAGCATAAAAAGGCAAAATAAATAATGAAAGACAAATCACAACCACATTTAAGTAAAACATATGGGTTGTGGCACAAAAATACAGTTCCAGGTCATAAGCACTTCAGATGCCGCGGACATGGCCAGGAGACTAAGAAGCTAATTGGAGAGACTCCCGACAACTGAAGCTGTTGAAGTAGAAAAAGACCTCTCATGTATGCACACTGTGGAAAACTTCATTCTGCACAGTGCATGCGTTTTTATATCCAGGATTACTGTGCGAGCCAGACTGCCAATTTGTTAAACAAATATCTGATATAACGAACTAATTTGTCGAACAATGTTTTAATGTAATAAGTGCTAGGGTTTCATGTGCCAAAATCATGTTACGATAGAGAGGCACACCATAGCAGGGGACTCCGGTAAATTTTGAACACCTGGGGTTCCTTAACATGCACCTAAATCCAAGCACACGTGTTCTTTGCATTTTGTCCCCATCTAAATGCAGCCACTATGACCGAAAATTGAACTCGTACCCTCGAGTTTAGCAGTCAGACATCTTACGTGCAAACCTACCATAACAGTTTCCACAAGAAGATTCTGTAATCTCTACGTGAATGCCAAAACTGTGCACTTAAAATCAAGTGCAGACCATGTAGACAATCAAACAGAAAAAGAAAATGGTATGAAGCACTTTGAGGCTCAAAATTAAAGTAAACAAAATTAATTTCTTGGGCAGCAATTTTTTCAACTTCAGCAACAGACTTATCAATTGGGTCAATTTAAATGAAGACATGCAAAATAAAAAATCCTAACACACTGCTACTTCATTGGGCATTATATTCCCTATTCTAACGCAACACAAAGCTAAAGTGAAAGTCATTTCTCTAGGATACCAAAAAATTTGATGAAGGTGCATTAACATTATTTGACAGATGCGATACCGTCTACAAGTGCTTCAGTTAAGTACTCGAACTTATAAAGTTAATCACAAAAGAAACTGTTTCCCAAGCACCTCCTGAACTAAGTACAACGAAGGCTGTTGCACTTAGAAAAAAAAAATCAAACTCCATAGACCGTCAGATGTACAGTTCTTTCATCAGAGAAGATTTTCAGACATGATTTTAGAAAACCAATGCACCTACGATTCTGCACCTATTCAGACATCTAAACCAGACAAAGTTCATGTATTATATGCTGCTGTGAAATCACCACTAATTTTCTAACAGGCTTTCCTTTGAACGAAGAAATTGGCAGCAACATTAAACTTGCCTCTTAATCAGGGCAACTAAGAAGCAGTCAAGAGCTTATCTTGTGTGGCATGGCAAAGAAAGCAATGAGCTGATGCAATAACAGGTTGCCAGATGCATGAGGCATCAATACAATAGCATTGCAAACCTCCTTAAAAGGGTGCGAACAAACTGACACAAGTGAAATGTATCCTTATTAAAGGAGTATTGCCACGAATTTTCAAAGGTGAGTTTAGTTTGCCAGACAAATCTCCTGTACACCGAGACAGCTCTGAGCAGGTGTGAAGCTCAGTAAATGCTGATAAGACATTTTGACATTAAAGTCGATTTTTGCATGTTGCACCTACTGACATTTACACTGTTGCGACTTTAATCACTGGTACAGCTGGTTGTGACGACACTAGGTACCAAAACATTCAAAATGGCTGCTTCTTCATCAACAATGGAACCACTGGGTGGAGCGGCCGTGGAAATGTCGCAATATCTTGCGCGAGCATGTGACGAGAAGCTCGTACCGTGTCATGATGTCAGGGTACAGTAGAAACCGAAACTAACTTTTAAGAACATACTGTTTTTTTTCAGGGTGCGCTCATGCTTACCAGTACATTTTCTAGGCTCTCGAGGACTTCTCCTTTCATGTGACGGAATAAAAAAAAAGTGGAAATTTTCATGTCGATACCCATTTGAATGAGTGGAAATAATTGAGTGGAAGTTAGGTACTCCAAACATTTGCTCGGCAATATTGCGAGCACTGCCATCAAATACGAAATGAACTGCAGAGACCATTCAATTCGCATTTTCACTACCACTCGCGCGAGTTTACGGCGAAATATAGGGAGGGTGTAGCTACCTTGACACCTCTTGTGCAACCAGCCACATCGTAAGCCCGTCGCGAGAGAAGGGCGACCGTGTCAGGGTCCAGTTTCTCCATCTTGAACTTTGCCAGATCTGGCTGGAAGGTGATCTTCGTAAAGTCGTCGCCCTTTGGCTCCGTCCGGATCTTGGGGTCCGTGGTCTTTTTCATGTTGTCCTCCCATACCTGTGCAAAAAGAAAGTGGGAGAGGTCGGCATGTTGCGGTGAGGCAATTGCGAATGTGCAATGAGAAGTCTGAAAATAAAATTCAGACAGTTCTACACCATGAAAACTGCCACACAGCGAAGCTGTAAGCGCGCGAGTGTATTTGATTGGCCAGTGAGATCATGTGTATCCCCATCATCACCTTCATTTCAAGCAACAGCATCATCATTATGAGTGCCCTAGCAGTGATGAGAGGAACCTGCCCCTGCGTGACACCGAAGAGACATGCACATGGCACAGGCTCAACTTAGAACAGCTCCACAGCTAAAATTATCATTTTTTTTTGGAGCACCTTAGACAATCATATCCAGGCTGCCCCAAATTTATGCCAGCACAAAAGGTATGACCACAACCTGTTCAAGGTACAAAAGCATTATTTGTCTGTGTGCTCGGACAATCTGAATTGCAGCCTTCCTAACAAACAGTTTGGAAAGACCCCTCATCTAGACTCAGTTATAGCAGGATTTTATTTTTCATTATTGGTGCAGAGCTTTAGTGAAATGTCTTTAAAGTTGCTATGTTTATGGCAGTGATTTATCATTATGTAATTAAAGAAGGTTATTCATTATGTATAAGTGGTGTTACGCAAGTACCTTTTTCGTTGTTTTGAAAGAAACAGGCCAAAGAGCTGTTGTGCAGGCCACTAGATATTCGGCACATGTTAACTGAACCGCACCAAAAAACCTCTAAGGAACCTACTTTGAAGGTTGTGGGTTCGGACCCCCCCCCAACAGAAAAGGTGCTTCATCGTCCACTTTAATTCCTTTAAATTTAGGTGATAATCGCTGCGCTACAGCTAAAGATAACAAATAGTGTCCACTATGCTTTCCCTGGCTTAACTGTCTGTTGCTTTTGTTGGTTGTGCCTGGCAAGAAACAAGTCCCTTGAACAAGTCCCATTCTTCCATACAATCCAAATTAAGGAACACTTGGTAGTAATATACCTTTCGGCTTTCACGGTAACCAGCACACCGGGCAAAAAATGTGGTGATTGTCTGAAGAACTAAATTTTGCTTTGTAACAATATGAAGAGGCAGCAAGGCCAGAGAAAGCATAGGGGCACTGAAGGGTCCCTGAAAAGGTTTTTATTGCGTAAGCAGTTAGGCTACCACAAGACCATACACACCATAATTTAAGTGAAGAGCCTTCTATCAAGGAAGCTACGAATGATTAAAGGTGGCACTCCTTCATACATAGATTTGAATGATATCTTGTATCGGCACCAATTTATGTACACTCGATCGTTATGTCTTTGTCACTTCTTTTACAACTGTGCTAAGCAATTCAATGCATTAATTTTATTCTTCTGTCTGTGCATTCTTTGTATACACTCCTGCACGGGCCCGAGAAGGGCTTGCAATATAGGTAAATAAAATTAAAATTATGTAAGTGACGATTTGCAGCCCACTTTTTCATTATTTATGAAGGTGCAAAAAAAATTGACCCTGGGAGTAAGCCAACAACCCTCATGACGGTCGGTGACGTCTTTTTGAGCACAGACAGTCTTAACAAACATGTCATCTCTTACTGAAGCAGCAAGGGCACAGTCAACTGTCACTCACATGATCGCTCACTGCGTGCACACACATAAGTACACAATGACAATGATCGCTAA
The DNA here is from genome assembly GCF_013339695.2 of Rhipicephalus sanguineus. Classification (NCBI taxonomy): domain Eukaryota; kingdom Metazoa; phylum Arthropoda; class Arachnida; order Ixodida; family Ixodidae; genus Rhipicephalus; species Rhipicephalus sanguineus. The sequence goes on along the minus strand of NC_051182.1, from coordinate 167,432,684 downwards.
ACATGTTGCAAACATGATACATTAAATCGAAAAAGATATATACAAATCCATGCATTTTTGCGATTTCTACTGTTAACAGAATGTCACTTTGGCCCTCCACTAAACTTACCTCACCTGAAGGAAGATGGAAAGGAATACTAATTTCGAGACGTAACAGTCAATGTGTCATGGCTAAGGAATGCCTTATAATGTTTGAAGCTATGCCAACAACACATCTGCGACTTCATTCACAATGTCACCAAAAGATATAAAAGGAACTCGGTATCTCTCATCCAAATACAATGGCAATTGCGGCGAGTCTCAGAAACGGCATTTATCTTGTTAAACTAATTTTACAAAGTTTGAAGCGTGTTCGAAGCCAGAAATTAAACAGAACACATTCTACACATCGTCGCATTACATGACCTACGAACTAAAACTAACAAAAACCAAATCACATTAGAAATTAGCAACGCAGCTCATTTGCCAAACGAGACCCAGTTGATCACGTACCGATTTTGCGGTTCACTGCTAAAACAACATATATTTGCTGACACTTACTTTAAGGAGTCTATTTCACCTGGTCTCAATTTTCGGGATTAGCTGTTCGCATATTTACCACTCCCCAGTTAATGGTTTAATTGGTTTCGGTCTCACTTCGGAACGCTAGCTTGATCACGCGTCTTTAAATACTGGTGTGACACGGTCACTTTTGATCACGATCGCGCATGATCTCGATCGAATTTCTTGATCGCGATCGACTCCTTCAAGCCAAGCTTCAGAAGGGAGCCAATCACTGCCGTTGAGAGAGTTGATCCCGGCCGCGGTTAATCGCGATCATCAGTGCACCGTGTGACACCGGTATTTATAAAAGAAACCTAGCTCTCACCTGCTTGAATAGCTTCTTCTCACTACGCGAGTAGGTCTCCACGGTGAACTTGGTGCTGAAAATGTTGCACAGTTTGGCGCCGTAGCCGTTGCGGCCTCCGGTGACTTTTTTCTCCTCGTCGTTGTAATTGGAGGAGGTGAGCAAGTGGCCGAAAATGAGCGTCGGCACAAACATCTTCTCTACCTTGTGCTCGACTACGGGGATTCCCTTGCCGTTGTTCCAGATCGAGATGCGGTTTTGTTCGGCGTCGATCTCGATCTTAATGCAGTCCATGTTCTTGTCGCGCTGCTTGTTGTCCGCCGCGTTGACCAGTATCTCGTCGAATATCTTGTAGAGGCCGGGTACGAAGGTGATGTTGCGGTTCTTCATGCCGCCGTTTTCTTCGCCGTCGTAGACCCACATGTTTTGCGTCACCGGCTCGACCGAGCCGATGTAGGTGTCCGGCCGGAGCAGGATGTGCTCCAGCTGACTCTTCTTTTGGTAGATGCGCTCCACCGAGAGCCGACCCTTAGCTCCTCCTTTGTTCCCGGCGCCGGCGGCGGCTTCGCCATTCTGCAGTCCGTCTTCCGCCGCGGCCAAACCGTCCAGGTCTTCCAGCCCGTCCGAAGACATGACGCCGCTCCCCGACGTCGTAGACGACGTCCGAAGCTGCGCTACAGATGCGGAGACCAGAGACGAGAGCCTAGCGGGAGTGGTAGCGTTGAACGCTCGAGCTAGCCGCTGAATGATGAAGCCCGCGCAGACAGGCCTAACGCAACAGACATTTTCTTTTTTTTAAACGGCGGCAACGGAGGTCGGTTGCGAGCCCGCCACCGAAACAGGACCAACAGCAGTTTCGAATGAAGTTGTGAAAGCGGCGGCGCGCGCGACGCGCAGCCTCCGCGCATAGCCTCCGAGATTTCAATTTGAGGGTTAGCGAGCGTCTATGTTAGCGAGTTACCGTTAACTCTCGGAGGCCTTGCTTCGTGAAAGCTGCTTGAAGCAAAAAATGTAGACATTAGTTTTAAATGTGAACAGAATTCGACAGAGTTGTACGGATGCTATGCTCTGAAAAGTTGTGTCAGTTGTGTGTCGATCTCGAAAGATTTTTTTGGTTCTCGCTTACGTTAGTCAAAGCGTTAATGCCATTTTTATATCACTAAAGAAAAACAGTTAATATATATTCTATTTATACGATCAAAGAGTATCAGTTGTTGATGGCAGAGTCGCTTTTTTTTATATGTGTCAAAATTACGTCATAGACGCCGTATTTGGAAAATAAAAAAAAAAAGCGCATAGTAGTCGCCTTTGGCTCGGACAATTTATAGCCTCCGAGATTCGGCCCATTTGGCGACGAGCTTGGAGGCGAAGCTGGCGAAGCTGACGGGGCGGCGAAGGCTGTCTCTCAGGAGCACGTGTGTTTATATGCGTGAGGTGTGATGCACCAATTTTGGATCTAACCGCTTCAACGATGACAGACTCTACCTGCGCAAGCGATGGCACCATACAAAACGTCTACCTGACAACGAAAGAAATCAAGTACGACCCTCCGTTGCCTGCGCAAGCCGTGAATTACGTGCGCAACTTCATCGACAAACATGCCGGCCAGCAACAGGGCGAGCTGGGGGATCTGGCGCGATACACCGCTGTGCTCGAACCGGACATCGCACGGAAGAAAAAAAGCGGTGACCAAAAGGGCAGGAGGGGCAGGCTGCTCACTTGCCGCGAGAAGCGCAAGTTGGGCATGTTTAACGTTCACAAGGACAACAAGTTGTCGTACGCGTCGTTCCTGCCCATCCATCTGATGTGGAAGGACTACTTCCGCGGACTCGTGCGCGACGAAGTGACCGAGTATTCGCGACTGCTCAAGGCCGAGTACACGGGCTGCTTTCTGACGGTCTCGGAGTCCCGTTGTCCGTCGTACGTGGGCGCAAGGGGCATCGTAGTCCAGGAGACCAAGAACGTATTCCGCCTCCTCACAGAACAGAACGTGGTGCGAACGGTGCCCAAGGCTCACTCGGCGTTCGCCTTCGAGCTGGACGGCAGGATCTACAAGATCTACGGCAGCCACTTCCGCGTCCACAGCTTCGAGAGGATGAAGGCCAAGTTCAAAGCGCGCGGTGTTGTCGGCCTGTGATCGTAATTTATTTCTCTGCCGTGATTGCATAAAGTTTGCTACTGAAATTGCTGGTGCTACAGTCATTCAGCAGTCACTCTGTGGTGTGATAATACAAAGATTTGTTTACCATATAGTGCCTGTCGGTGACCTTGGGACGTTCTTGCTTTATCTACGTCCGCTGGTCTACATCTTGATGATGATGATGCTCTTGGGATTGGCACCTACCCACTCAAAGGGATCTTCAGGCAACGCATACTGCTTATCTATATGTTGAAGGCAATCTCTGCAAGTTGTGACACAGTACATTGCTCAAAGCAGACTACATTGTCCCCTATGCATAGGGGACCGCAATGTCCCCAATACATTCCTTGTGTTCATTAGGTTCGCAACAATACGAAGTGCAAAAAATTTTAGAAGAGAGACGGCACGAGCTCGAACTCTCACGTTAAGTTCATTAGGTTGTGTGTGACAAATAAACGAGCCCTTGATCCATTACCCTTATCTTGTTCTTTCACAGTTGCCCCTAGTAAAGTGTCGGATACTGTGGTTGATGGATCTCAAGGGGCGTCACAGCTATTGACACGCCTGACTACAGTACAGTTGCCGCTGTTTAAAAGAGAACAATCAGCAGTCACCAAGAGGTGATGAGACATTCTTTATTTTGCACACCGTTCATTCTTGATAGGAAGGTCTGCAGTAGCGAACTCCGTATCCACAGCTTCACAACAAGAACAGCCAAGTTCTAGGCACACAAAGCTGTTGGCCTTTCACGGGCCTCTGGGCGCTACAGAGGTTCACACATTTGATTGCGGTGCACTTCACACACGACACCACAGGGTCTTTGAGCAGTCACCGAATGATGACACTGTTCTTTATTGTAGCATAAGAAGCATTGACACTGGACACTTAAAGGCACTTGGAACCAAAATTGAAAAATATTTCCTACGTCTTATTTAACCCTCTTTTTGAAGAAGCACAGCACCAACATGTTTAGCGAAAAAGTACCAATGGTAATGGACGAGTATTGCACGAAAGCTGGCCCATATTCCAGAGGAAATGAAGATGTTTCAGAGGATTTTAAAGAAATAACAATAGCAAGGGAGCATAAAATGATCTCATTGTGTATTAACATGTTTCTCAACTTTCTGGCATGGCTGAAGCCAAGTGAGCCAAAGTTGAACCTTCAACCTGGTCTTGCATGAAGTGTGCTTCACTGCACGACAATCCCTTTCACTTATTATGCCAGAAAAAAAAGCAAGACTTGCCAGCCACAGTTAAGTCTGAAAAAACTTAGGTTAAAGCACTGCACTGTATTTATTGATTGACAACACAACCTGGAAGCTTACAATGTATAGACGAAAGAAGGAAAACTAGGAAAACCTGTGACATTGCTTTACTGTCGGTGCTATGACTCACACGTAAAATGGAAAATGTTTTGATTTGCTCAGATAACATAAGTGAACACAGTAATATGCCAGTTGCAGACACCAATAGCTGCCTCCAGCATTGCACGAGATATACTACAGAAAAACGTTCAATAGACCCTTTTCATAATTGTAAAGCTTGCTTTCCTGCCATGCAGTTTGCCCAACTAATGGCGGCTAGTCACTTACTGCAAACAGCGTGTTCAAGTGCATTTTGCTTACGCTATGACGTGGAAAATGTAGACTCGGCTCTCTTGACATAAATACGCATAATAGACAAGCCTCAGCACGTGCAACTACGACCTCGTCTCCACTCTAAGGAAAAGAGATGCCGCCATTAGTTGTTCAAATATGCAGCGCAGAGAAGCGCACTTGCGGATTATGAAAAGGGTCTATTGATTTGGCTTCAGTAGTGCGGGCTGCTGGCAATGATCCTTATTACAAGCTCAGCTTATGCAAGTGCCGTTTGTAAATTTCAGAGGTGCCTCATTTAGAGCCACATGGAGTCCATGGGTCAAATCAATCCATAGCTTTCCTTGATGCGCGTGCCATAGTTTTTCCATAGATCTGCATGCCATACCATGGCAGCAGATATTCTGGTGGTTCATGTGGAACACTCGCCAGCATGAGTAGTGGTAACTAATACTTAACCTCGTGTGCACATAACACACTCCCCCCTTTAAAGTAATAATAATAATAAAACGTGGACAAGGGTATACCTACAGCATTAAGATCATTCGTAAAAGATTGTACATTGTGGATTTGGTTCCCACTCAGGCCAAGTTTTCTGCATGCCCACTTTTATTTCCTTATTTTTTATACATTGCAATTGAGCGTAACAATTATTTCCCTATGCTTTTGGCTCCAGGGTCCGTTTTATTTGCAGGATTGTAACAAATTAAAAAATCAATAGTATTCACCTTATAGTATTCACCTCGTTCATGCTATACTGTTGTGGCATCAGCCTTCTTAAAGTAATACGACGCCTGCATTTGTTCGACAAAAGATTGTCTCACAGCAATATGTACTTAAGCAACCAAAGACTATGCAAATGTGAAAATAAAGGCACATATTGTCCGTGTGAAGTTGATGAATTGCACAAATTAGAATCAATTCCACGTCAATTTGCACTTTAAAAGTAAGGTGTGACATGTCTTGGCATTGAACTGAAACGTGCAAATAAATTATGTAATTACAGTTAGGCGTTGAGCAAGCAATGCTGATGAAGTCAATGAAAAATATTGCATAACTGCGTGATATGTATAAAAAGAATACCTTCTAGCAAGGTACGTTAGCCCAAGCTCTTGTGTTTAGCGAAGAAGTAAGTGCTGGAATGAACATCCATAATAAATAGAAATGGTCGACAAACAAGGAAGTGCCAATAGCGATTTTTTAGTATCACATGAGTTAGAACGCTTCGGTGCTGTAGAATATTCCCAGAAAACAAGTTTTTAGAAAGGGTAATCATTTTTTTCAAGGAGTGGAAAAGATGACAAGCATATTTATGACTGAGGGAAGACCATTGTCAACACATTGCGATGCAATATATTCAGGTGCAAAAAATAGTAATAATAATAAACTAAAGAAATGGCTGTGGCAACCAGCTCAACAACTTTTGCGCACATTTGGAGTATTTTGTAGAGATATCTAGAACTCAACCTCCTACTGTCAGAAGCTCCGGTACCGTAATGTGGACAACAGACAAAAAACATAGCCCTTTAATGCAAAGTGGAACTCTCTGTGAATATACATTTTCATAGAAACATTTTGCTTTCAGCACTAAGAATGAGTCACAATGATAACTGCAGGCATTCTGGAGGAATGTTTTCTCCAATGTGCTTTACTGCTTGACTATGATGACAGTACATGCACATCTGAAGCATGTAGTATTCCCTAGGCTAATTGTTGTAAACTTGACAAAGCACTCCCTAAGCTTTCTAATTAACTTTTGTAATCTTTATTTAGAACATAGTATTCCCTAAGCTTTCTAGTTCATTGTGATCTTCTGGAACATAGCACTCTCTAAGCTTTCTAATAGTAATCTTCATCTGCAACATACCATTCCCTAAGCTTTCTAAGTAATTGTTGTAATCTTTATCTAGGATGTCGTATTCCCTAAGCTTTATTATTGTCTAGACAATACTGCAGAGGCTACACAAGTAGTATGGTCGTAGAATTCTCTCCACATGTATTTTGCCATGCAGTTGTCATTTAACTGTCATAAATGTGTCATACACAGATGCACTCAGCCACAACTTGCAGACATCAGGTCACAACAAATCGTATAGTTTTGTTCCTCGCTAGAAGCTAGAATGGTTTGAAATGAACCGAATGTTTCGGGACCAGTTCGGTTACATTGAGGAAGGGGCAGAACGGGTCCTAAAACATTGGGTCCATTTCAAAAATTCTAACTCAAGCTATCTCAGCTTCTAGAATTCTTCAATTCAGCCAGACAGGTTTCCGGGAAAATGTTTTCATTATGTTTCTTTGTGCTTCCAGTTGGCAACATGCAGTGTGTGTTGGTCACAATTGCAAGCAGTGTGCTACGACTGCAGATTGCAGACACATCGCTCACCTCATTCGCCAGCAAGAGGTTCAGATCTGCAAAGCCTTCCATGCAATAAATAATCATTGCATTTCACTACAAAGGCATCGTTCCTCTGAATTACGCGAGACGTAACTATATAGTATGCCTTTCACGCGTGATGCACGGCTTCTGTCCTCGTCATCATTGCAAATGTAAGCAGTGCATAGAAGTCTTTAGCTTCCATAGTGTTGCCTGCTATCTATTAAATGAAGCAGTTGGCTGATAAAGATATATGTACAGTACTCACGAATTCAAATCAGGCATCAAATTGTTCAGTATAACATCTGGTATTTGCAATTGCTCGAGCTAACCACATCATGTCGTGACGAATCTGGTCTCTAAAGATAATATTGCCTCTTATCTACATGTTCGAATTGAAATTACACCGATATGATCCTAAATGAAGACGGTGGAGACAAAAGTGTGTACATTACTTAGCCCTAAATTGCCCTGTTTCAATCTGCGAGTACTGTGCACAGATTAGAGGTTTACTCATTATCGCAGAAGGTAAATGCAGAGAGATGAATCCTGGGACACTAGTGTAGTGCGAGAAAGACGACACTTATGAGAATATGAACACTCAGATGTACAGTCGGCGTCAAAAGTTTAGAGACCACTAGGTCTGACAAAACTTCAAATTTCCCAGCAATTTGCAACTATTTATTTGAACTGCACAGAACGGCTGTTGGTGCATTTTAGAATAGGCCGAAAATCTGAATTCAAGGCTGCCGGTCGAAGCAGCAGATATATTCAGCTTTTTCTTGTCTCGTGGTCCCTAAACTTTCGCTACTGACTGTACACGACACCAGTTTGCCTTTTTTCTGCCACACCTTCATCTTGCTTGAGCTACTTCAGTACTTAAAGATGACAGGAAAAATACTGCATTGCAATGATGGAAAGCTTTCTAAGTTTTCTAGCATAGACTCAATGCTACCACAATGCTAAACTACACATTGCCAAATTACATAATTTGGCAGTATCCACTACAGCATCTTTGGCGTCTACTTCTGTTCTTGGCACCGGAACTGGAATCAACTGTCACATACAGTTACTTTCACCTTTAATGAAAAGGACACTTCTACAAAACTTGCAGCTATCGTCCAGGAACTTCACCTAGCATGTCATAAAATATTGGCTATAATTTTCATGGAGCCCAGTCAGCTCTACATACACTTGAACACATCTCATTTTTTTCTGGCAGACCCCAAATACCTCAAAACCAGGAACGGTCGCTGCTGTGTTCAAATGTTAAATAAAGTGTTGCAACTTACAGGAATATTTCATTGCCATTGATTTAATAGATCCTTTTGGATATGACAACTAAGTGGGAACCAAGTGGCGAACATATTTAGATGGTACAGGTGCCTCCTTTGTGTGAAGAAACTGACCACTTCCATACCAAGCTTTTTATCAGTGACGATGACAATAGAAAAATGCTGCAATGCTTTGCTCCATCAGCAGTAAAAGGGGAAAAAAATGCTCTGCAGCCTATACTGCACTATTTATGGTAGCTACAAATCTTGTTAGAAAGCACTGATCTAACAGCCACAACAAAACTGCATGAACATTTTTTAGTTAAGCATGCTAGCTGTCATTTTTAATGAGCACATGCAATGTAGAAGCTGCTTTTGAGCCATGCCTGGAGGTCAATTTTGGGTAGCACACACAGACTTTGTCTCGGCATGTGTCTTTGCTAGTTGCAAAGTCCTGCTGTGTGCATATGTGATGTAAGAAAAGTTTGTTGAACAGAAACTCCAATACAAGGTTACTTGCTTTGATTGTGATAATTTATGGTGCTGAAATCAGGAAAACAATGTTTTTAAAAAGGTCGGTTTCGTTGTCTGCACTCCACTGGTTCTCACGATATTCCGCACTGCAGTCATGATCAGCGACTGAATCTGACAAATACTACATTAAATAAAGACTAAACAAAAGCACACAGAGAAATTTTGATTTCGACCAGTACCAATGTCAAGCAAACATCAAAAGGGCTGCGTAATCACAGATGACAGGACTTGCATAGAACGTCACATAACAATGGCTTGCAAACGGGCCTTTGTAAAGTTGCTATGGAGTTTTCTGTATGATACAGAACAAGGTGCTTTCATGAATCTTGCCCCTGTTGCCTCAAGGAAACACCACATGTGAGCCAGCCTTCAAAACTAACAATCACATGGCCAACGATCCAGCGAAGATCGATGTTGCCATAAGCACCAACTATCGGGGCGGACGTGAAACTTTTCCGGGGGAGCTGTCCCCCCCCCCACGCAAAAAACTGGGCCCACATAGGGCCCCAGCCCCACCCTGGCAGTCTGAAAACTCGACAGCAATAGATGTTGCCAGGTTTGCGCCCAGTGATCACGTAAAAGAGACTCCCTTATTTGGCAAGAAGAAAATGAGAAAGAGAATCGCTCCTTCTGTGATTTGTAAGAGTTGAGAAATACGTTCTTTTACACAAAATCACAATAGATACTTACAACGAACGCTTGGTCGTTGCAGCAAACAAGGGATCAACCACGACATACAGCTGCCCATAATTCATCACTGTTACGAACGATATGTACAACTCATCTAGAGCAACACGTGCCAGCCAACGTGTGCCGACACCAGCCAGTCCTAAGCTCGCTTTCAATACTCAACACAGCAGCGCAGTCACTTGGACAGCACAAGCTTCTCCTTGAAGATCTTCTTCAGCGACTTGCGCTTTTCCTCGTCTCCCATCTCATCGCGCTTCTTCTCCGCCTTGTCTTTCTTCTTGTGCTTGTCCTTTTTCTTGTGCTTCTTCTCGGGTGTGGGCTCGGGTGTGACCATCTTTTCTTTGATCTCGCCTGGGAAAAGAAAACAGACAGTGTACAGCTTATCATTTTTGTGTCCCTACTTAATCAGCTCTCAAGACGTACTAGCGGGCTAGTTGGTTAGTTGTGGGTGGTTGTGGCAACACACATCAGTTCTGTGTCGTCCTTGTTTTTGACATGCGCCGCCATAAGCTATCTTACTTATCTTTTCAAGCGAAGCTTGGTATGCATTACAAATTTCGGTTGCACCGTCAAGTGTCTGGAAATGTAGCCCTCAATCGTGCGCCAGTTTACATGTGTATTTGTAGTATGAGCCATTTTCCAATAACTGATGCTCTCTCGATTCTGGGCTTGACGGCAATCAGCCGTTTTGGATATACGCATTTGACCTTTTATCGAGGCCACTTGTCATTTCATGTTGCTGCATTTCATTGTTGCCTGAATGTGAATGCATAACCGTCATTATTGCCTGTAGCAACACAAGTGTTGCATTACCAAGCTCGTGGGTGACGGTCCAATTCCTGGCATGGAGGAAGGAAACGGTTGGGAGGGAACATTGCACAATGCAAAAGGAAGAAAGCAAAGTACTACTAAGTCAGGCGCACACACACACCGCGTTTCACTTGCCCCCATTTTCCCGGTAGGGGAAGGGCTTGCGAATTTTTTCAGAATACTTACAGTTTTGTTCTGATCCTAAAAGATGTGTATTACTCATGTACTCATTTTTACTGGTGAGCACCCTAGAGAACATGCTTGTACTATATCACGTGTGCAAGTGGAAGCAACGAAAAGTGCGTTGAACGGCCCAACTAGAATAAAATCCTAGACAAAATGAAAAGCCAAGTTCCAGATAGCGTAGATATAAAGGAGGCTTCGCTCAAAATTTAACATTTCAGATACAAATGGGAGTGTCATAAAAAGCTAGCAAAAGTTGCCAGTCTTGATTCCAAAACAAAACAAAGAATTTAAAAAATGTTGCCATTACCACTTGGTTGTGGTGACACATACCGACGTCGTGAACTTTGAGATAAGACGTTTTAACACCTCTAGAGTCGATGCTTGGGTGAGTTGGTAAGAGGTACTAAAATTTAAAAACAGCGCAGCAGATGCAGAGCTGTTGTCCTTTTACTGCTCTCCTATCTGTTGCTATCAGGGTAACTCCATTTAGCAAAAGATGAACTAAGAAATGCCGCCAGTACTTTCTTAAATGGAGGCTTCCCTAGCTGAGTGATACTCCCTGCTGTAGAAGTCAGATTAGGTTAGGTTAGGTTTCATATGATGCAGATGAGGCCCCAGGGGTTACACTTACGAGTTAATATGGTAGTGCAAATAAATGAGGACATAAGACACATGTAGCGTCATGCGCGCATCTTTGTGGGCCTTTTCTTGCGTCCTCATTTACTTGTGGTAACATATAGTAATTCAGAAATGCCATACCAACAATCCCTCCTTGCAACTTTAGCTCATACTTACTCTGCTTCTGTGCCATCTGCTCCTGTATGCTCCAGTCCTCCTGCATCACCCTGCAATGAGAAAGGGCATTTCTTTACACATCCCTATCCTGATTGATTCCTTAATCAACTAGCAGAACAAGTGTACTGCAAGCATCAAGAGTTAAGAAAAGATTCCACTAAGTTCAACCATGTTCAGCTACATTCTTCAATTACATAAACAGACAAAAAGACTTCGTTTAGTGGAGCTTCTCAGTGATTAGCTTGGGAGGGAAGGGCCTATTTCACATGGGAAAAAGTGTGACAGGTGCAATATCATTTTCTGGGTGGTGAGCTTAGCAAAAGCCAGTAAGTACACCCATCAGCAAATATTTACGGGATGCAGGCCTCACTAAAAATGCGAATTTCTGCTCTGTTATAGCACAACGCTTCTACACGAGCTGGTGACCGTACTGGTTGCAATACGAACTAGAGCACTGCACGGGCCCGGGCCGGCCCGAAAGCCCGGGCCGGGCCGGGTAAGGGGTTCTTGGATCGGGCCCGGGCCGGGCTCGGGCCCTTGGTCTTCGGGCTCGGGTCGGGCTCGGGCCTGAGCCAGGCCCGTATTAGGCCCGGGTATACGTACAGGTATAATTGCGCGTGTACGTTGTGTGGCTTTGTTTTTGTTGTTTTGTGGGGTTTAACTTCCCGAAGCGACCCAGGCTATATGAGACGCCGTCGTTGAGGGCTCCGGGTAATTTAAACCACCTGGAGTGCATTGGCGTGCATAGAAATTGCACAGTACAAGACGTCTACAATTTTGCTCCATCGGTATGCTACATATGGGATTTCAAGAAACACCTAATATAAGTTTCCGCCATTATAGTGAGTGAAAGACGTTCTTGGGTACCGTGTAAGGAAAACAACAGTAAACTGCCTAGATTAGTGTGTATAAGATGTGCGCGTTTGTATCTAGGGAAACATTTCGAGTATGCAGCTACGCTCGCATGCCCCTAGACTGGCCAACGCGACTTCTGGGTCATTAATATCTCAGGAGCTGTTTTTCGTGCATTTTAAGTGCAAGATGCGGAGCGACTCTTATCCCAGGGCAAACGCCGTTGATCTTCCCATTACTAGTGGCGATGCGCCAGACCATAGAGACACTCGTTTTCCCGAGTGTCGGTGACGGTGGCGGTGACTCAGGGAAGAAGGGTGGGACAAAGAACCTTGTTGTTTTGAACACGAAAACGTAGTCTAGGTTGGGTGCAGTTGCCTGCCGAGGAGTCAACACGACAGCTTTAATTTATGTAACGCTGCCCAGCCTGGCGTATTCCTCCCAGATGCAGATAGAGCACATTTTTTTCCCCATTGCATTGTGCAATAGATGAGGTTTGCAGGAGACTTGCTACTTTTACTCAACAGCCCTAGCTCGTTTGCAGTTGATGTAGACTCAATTTAAAAATGTCTGCCATGCTTTTTTCTCCACTTTATGTAGGTATTATATTTTGTAGTTGTTCTTTGAAATGCAAAAATGAGATTGCGTGGTTAGCACTGCGTGCGTACATGAAAGAGCCAGCTATGACTCCAATTATATTTTATATTGCCCTGCAATCATTTCGCAAGAGTGTTACGCGCGTAATTCACCGAAAGTATACACAGTACCGGTGAAAGTTGTGACACTGAAAGAAGTTCCTAAAGAAATCTCTAGCAAATATCTTGTCGGCAGGTATCTTCACAATAACCGAAGGTTGGACAGTGCCTCCTTTATGCTCAAGGCATAACTAGCTGAAACGGGCCGGGCTAGGGATGGTAAAATCGATGAAAGATTAATCGATTAATCGATTAAAGGCCCACAATTAATCGATTAATCATAATGGATTTGTGTCTTTCGATTAATCGAATTAATCGAATAAAACTATTCGATTAATCGATTACGGCATCCCCCACTCCAGGGGCGTAGCCAGAAATTTTTTTTCGGGGGGGGGGGGGGGGGGGGGGGGGGGGTTCAACCATACTTTATGTATGTTTGTGCGTGCGTTTGTATGTGTGCGTGTATATATACACATGCAAAATTGAAAACTTTCGGGGGGAGTTGAACCCCCCCACCCCCCCCCCCCCCTTGATTACGCCCCTGCCCCACTCCCGCCCCCAACCTCGCCCCTTGGCCGGAGCGCATGACTGCGAGGCGCGCTATCCTTAGACGCAGGAAGTTGCAAAGCCGAATACTACTACTTTTTCTGGTTCTATTTGGGATGCCGTCGATCGCGCACTTCTACGCAATTGCGTTGCACTGGAGTACGATCCGATGAACTAAATGCCTTCTCAGTTCAAGACATACTATAGTAACCCTGTAGTCGATCGCCGCACCAATCCGAATTCACTTGAGACTTGGCACAGCATGCGAACTGGCCTAGATCATGTGTTTGACGTTGCAATGGAGTATTTGCCAATTCCTGCAACGTCAGTAGCATCCGAGCGCCTTTTTTTCGCATGCTGGATGTGTGGCGACCCAAAGGAGGTGTCGGTTGTCGCCCGAGCATCTCGGGCAACTGCCATTTCTTCGCTCAGTAGAAAAAAAACATGTGGTTCGGAGCAGCAACCCCATGAAACAAAACAAGAAAGGGGACTACGTGGATTCGCCAACTTTCAAAAGAGAAGTTTATTCTTTTTCTGTAAATTTCATACGTGCCAGCGCATCGTCTTCTAGCTTATTTTGTTCGTGTTTGCTTTTTGCCGCGCTGTTTCATCCTGTTGCCGCATAAACGGATGTCTGCTTACATTTGATAAACGAGTAGTTTTCGTCACCTGTAGTGTAAATCGAAACTTTCTTTGTATTTTATTCAACTCTCAGATTTTACTCGATTCTTGTGTAAGTGCGGCATTGTAATATGCGCTGCTTATTTCCTCACTGGTTCTTAGTGCCGTTCTGTTTTACTCTTTAGCAAATAAAATATTGTTTACCAATGAAAGAGAGAGAGAAAATATATTACAAGGCAGAGAGGGTGGCCTGAGATAGTACGCCCCTGCCTGCTACTCTGCACCGGGGAAAACGCAACGGGGGAAAACGAATGATGAAGTACGATGATGGGGAGATGATTAGGTAATCCGTATATACATAATAAGACACGTTTGTTAGCTTAAAGAGGAGAAGGACGCTAGTAACGATCTTTTATTATGTTGTATACCAACTAGCCCAACTCTCCATCTTATAGGGTATATATACCATTTTCATAATTGTTGAGCTAACTTTCCTACGATGCAGTTAGCCCAATTAATGGCAGCTAGTCACTTCTTCAAACAGAGTGTTCAAGCGCGGTTTGCTTGCGCTGGGACGCGGAAAGTGTAGACTCGGCTCTCTTGACACGAACACGCATAATTGACAAACGCCAGCACGCGCAACTACGACCTCGTCTCCACTTGAAGCACGAACGTTGCTGCCATTAGTTGAGAGAAAATGTAGCGCAGGAATGCGCACTCGCGAATTGTGAAATGGGTCTTATAAACCCTTTTATAAAAGGTCTTTATATAAAAGGTCTTATAAACCCTTTATATAGAAGGTCTTATAAAACCTTCTGCTGTGACAAGAAAGGAGAGTTGCGCAATTTATGTTGTAATGTCTGGTACACTAGATAGCGCTCACAGTTCAGGATGTACGCACGATTGAAAAGGTGTGAGTGGCGCCGTGTTACGGCAAAGATCAGGTGAAACCTGCGGAGTATACTGGCGCAGCTGCTGTTTTTTTTCTAGCCGGGAGGCAGAAACTCATGTCACTCTATTTCCCGAAATATTAATGAGAACTAACAGACAATATGCCAAGGGAAGTATACAGGATGTTATTTGTGATAATTGGGATATCAATGTGAAGAAAGTAAAGTGGACGAAAGATAACTTGCCGCCGGCAGGGACCGAACTTGCGACCTTCAAATAACGCGTCCGATGCTCTACCACTGAGCTACGGCGACGGTCATCCCCCCGTCCACTTTATAGGGTACACATGTACGTTTAAACCTAGGAGTGTTAGTCAGCGCCGATCACAGCCATGGCGGCGAGTGTGGAACACTCTTTTTCTGCCTTTTGGCGTCACATAGCAAGTGACCTTTTTTTTTTGCGAGCTGGCAGCTGACCAATAATCCCTCGCATACTACCTGAAGGCACCAAGACTGCCAGAACGAGACCCTCGCTATGAATGAAGGAAAGAAGGTCACTTTTAGGTGCTCGTTTTTCTTTGTCATACACCCTTAACATCCCCTATACTTTCCTCCGCATTATTGTCTGTTAGTTCTAATTAATATTGTGTCTAATAAAGAAAAACGAGCCCCTAAAAGTAATCTTCTTTCCTTCATTCATAGCCAGGGCCTCGTTCTCGCAGACTTGATGCCTTCAGGTAGTATGCGAGGGATTATCGGTCAGCTGCCAGCTCGTAATGAGCTCACTTGCTACGTGACGCCAAAAGGCAGAAAAAGTGTTCCACACTCGCCGTCATGGCTGTGCATGATCGGCGCTGACTAACACTCCTAGATTTAAAAATGCACACGTATACCCTATGAAGTGGACGGGGGGGGGGAGGGGGGGGGGGGGGTGTGACCGCTGCCGTAGCTCTGTGGTAGAGCATCGGACGCGTTATTCGAAGGTCGCAGGTTCGGTCCCTTCCGGCGACAAGTTATCTTTCCGTCCACTTTACTTTCTTCAGATTTATATCCCAATTATTACAAATAACACCCCCTATACTTTTTCTTGACTATATTGTCTGTTAGTTCTAATTATTATTGTGTCTAACGAAGAAAAACGAGCCCCTAAATGCCATCTTCTTTCCTTCTATTTACCGCAGTTGCCTGTACGGATGGTCTGTTTGAGGCCAGTATATTTCTGTGTAATCTCTGCATAGGTGACCTCAAGAAAAAGATCGCGTCAGTCCGCAATTATAGTATTATGTAGGGCTTCCACAATATCTAACCGACAAACCGAGAAAAGATGCCTTGCTTACTAGAGCGAGCGTCTTATTTAATTTCTCCTCGTCTCTCTTTTACCTTTCTCGGGATTTCCTCACCCTCCGCCACACTGCATGTTTCAACTGCGACTTTCCAACCAGTGTGGTCCCCGAACGCGCCTCCGGTTTCGATGAGCTCGAGTAGGCAGGCTTCGAGAAAATACGACCTGCTGCCGAATAGTCCAGGGATGATGGCCACAGATTCTTGAATCCGCGACATCAACCAACGACGACGGGCCCCTTGTGTCCAGTGTGCGAAAGAGTGAATTTTCGCACACTGGACACAAGGGGCCCGTCGTCGGCACTTTCGAAAGTGGGAATTTTGGATCGTCAACGCGTCTAATAAAAAGATTTGGGCCCATATTAAACACGAACGATGCCTCTCAAATAAAGAGATATCGGTTTTAAAGCACCCATTCGAAATGTCGATTAATCGATTAATCGATTAAAAGATTCCACAGAAAGCAATTAATCGATTAAAGGCTAAATCGATTAACGATTAACGGTTAATCGATTAAAAAATTTAATCGACCATCCCTAGGCCGGGCCGGGCCGGGCCCAAACCTTTCGGGCCCGGGCCGGGTACGGGCCACATTTAGGAACACCGGGCCGGGCTCGGGCGGGCCGGAGCATGGCGTTTTCGGGCCGGGCCGGGCCCGGGCCGGAAAAATCGGCCCGTGCAGTGCTCTAATACGAACTACAGGCTGGAGTATTAGGATTTCATGTTCCCAGATAAAACGAAGTACTATAGCTTTTTCAAAATTTCGCGTCCCGTAAACTTTTGCTCATGGTGGAGATGGGGCTTCACAGAGGCACCTTTACAACATCACAAATACTTAGTCGCAGCTTCAAAAGTGCAACCAGGTAGATAGGGCCCTATTTAAACAACTGCGATTTAAACCTTGATGCTGCTGCATTATGCAGTTCATCAGTCAGCAAGTTCACTCGTGAGTTGGATCACTCAGACTCAGATCGAGCTGTGAGTCTGAGTTCAGATGAGTCCGGTTGAGGAAAATTTTGGTGAGTTGGAGTCTGAGTGAGCCCTAAGTGCAACATATATTTCTTGAGTGAGTCTGAGTGAGCTCTACTTTCTTTGCCGACGTACGATGCAGTGACAGGCAGGCAAGGACCCGTGTAAGTGCAACTGCAACAGCAAAAGAAATGCCCACCTCCGCCGATCCATTTCTTGGCTGTCGACTATTTCGTTGCGTGCCTCGACAACCTCGAGCAGCCGCTGGAGCAGTTCCTCCTCCCGCTTGGCGTCGTCGTCGCACTTTTGGTTCACTGTAAGGAAAAGGGCAAAGAGAATGAGTGGACAAAATACTCACGCATGCTTTCGAGCGCACCATTCATTCACATGCTGAGAAGCTGTCAAACAATAAACATCACCGGAGCCAACATTTCAGGAAGACGATTCCTCTTGTCGAAACATTGGCTCCAGGGACATACCCTATTCAACGATTTCTTATCACTTTAAGCCTCCATCTTCACCTGATGGACGATGGTTTGGATTCACGTATCACACCTCCACGCCCAGCACGTAAGACTGTAATAACTACTCTCATGCTGCCAATTAAGTTACGACCAAATGAATCCAACAGACAATTAGGCCAAGGAAAGCTTAGGAGACATTAAAATGTTGTCTTTAAAGTGGATGAGGAAGCACCTTCTGTCATAGCTCAATTAGTAGAGCATCGGACGCTCAATTCGAAGGTTATGGGTTCAGATCCCACCAATGGAAAGGGCGATTTGTTGTCCACTTTAGCTCACTTCAATTTACGTCAAAAATAATGCACTACAGTTGAAGACAACAATTAACATCTCCTTTGCTATCCCCGGCCTAATTGTATGTTGGATTCATTTGGTGTTGTCTAACAAAGAAATGAGCTCTTCACAAAAAAAAAAAAAAAAAGATTCGCCTTCTTTCGTTCAATTAAGTTGTGGTAACATCAATACCAGCAAAATGCACACAGTGGAAATGGCTCAGCCAAGTTGTGTGAAGTGTGCAGTGTCAAAGAGGCCTTCAGGGCAGGGATCTCAAAGCATGGACAGCTGTGGCAACAGTTTTGCAAGATTCGCAACAAAAGAAAGTCGGTACTTATGGCAAACCACAGACCTCCTGATGCAGTCAATATGTAGTTCAGCAAAACAAAGGATACACATGCACATGCTTATATTTTTCCTAGAGTTACACTTAAATACTGCTAATGATACTAAGTATGCATGACATGAACAGTTTCATGTTCCAAATTACAGTGTCATTCCTTCTGTTGCTCTAGCGATATGGCAAACAAAGGTAGTCCAATTAAGGCAGACATTCAGCGGAAATGGAAGCTTGAAGAGCTTGTGTTCTTCAAGGAAACAGCTTGTCTTCTTAAGGCTACAGCCTTGAAGAAGACCAGACCTCTTGTCGAAACGTTGGCTTCAGCGACACTCCGCATTCAAGAATTTTTCCTCTAAACAAAAGCACTGAAACACTTACAAGGCTTTGTCATAATGCAGCGTATCTGGTACTCGAGCTCAACTTGTTCCTCTTCGAGCCTCTGGGAGCGCTTTCTGTAAAAATACAGAAAGCAGAACATGCGACAATCGAGTGCAATGTCTATTCATGTGAATCAGAATCATTATTCATGAAACATCAACGTGTACCTCTGATTCTTTGCTTCTTGAACATTAATCACGTTAGAGCTGCTGGCAACTGCCCAGAAAACACAACACCTTCAGAAGATTGCCTTAAATTGCACTGGAGTCATGCCATCAGCTGATATGATGGGCTGGCCCACCATGACTAAGACTGGCTAACAACACGCTTGGCATACTACGGCGAAAGCCTTATGTGTATCACGTGAGTGTGGCCTTCAATGAAAAGCCAACATAAGACAAGTGAAAGAAAAAGGGTCATACAAATGAGAGTGAAAGCCTGATTGCGCATATAATATGATGTCCCTCAAAACAAATTAAATGGGTAATGAGTTAAATAGTAAAAGTTTAATCAATGAAATTTAAATATCGATATAAAGAGCATGGTAAAATAACCACAACAGATGACTTTCCCCTTCAAGTAATCTTAGGTGAATACATAAGGGACCCCATGAGTTTCCACATCTGGAGACCAACACCAAGGTGACAATTTTAATGAAGCCAACACATGGTAAAAATCAAAAGTCGGGACTTGATAGGAAAGTGGAGTTTAAGAAAAGCAGATGTAGCTTTAACATGACACGAGCCACCTTCACAAACTAATATATGCATATGGCTAAAGTTAACATCGAAGATTTTTTTTTATTTTTCAATAGAAAATTCCTCACATTCAATTTATAAGGCTTATTCCCACCGATGCTGCATAAATCAATTCAAGGTCTTGTGCTATTGGTATTTTGCTATGTTTACAATGCTAAGTGCATGTAATACTGCACCACCAAATATCGCATGCCTGCTTTTGTTTTATGAGCAAACTATACACTTTTTTAATGTTTATTTCGCTGTTTTAGGAGCAAACTGTATATTTTTAATGTTTCGTTCACTTTTGTAAGATGACAACAGAATGCGAGACCACTTTTTGTTCCTCCTCTTGCGTATGGTTTTTCGCAAACCTTGACATTTAAACATCTTGGCCTTTGTAGTGTCTGCTCTTGTTTGGTAATATGCTGCTTGATTAAAAAAAAAAATAATACAGCTGAGAAAACTTTGGGACTTACATGTACATGAGTTCGGCCTGCCGCCTGAACAGGTTGTTCTTTTCATTGACGAGCTCAAAAAGCTGCATAATCATCTCCTCCTCTTCAATTGTTGGCTCAGCATCTGCATCAGGTAGGAAGCAGACACTCCTTTAGGAGAAAAAATTGTCTTGTAACTGTAGGGGTTTTACGACCCAAAACCACAATATGATTGTGAGAGACGCCATAGTGGAGGGCTCCAGAAATTTCGACCACCTAGAGAAAAATCGTAATTCACCTGTTTCGTCGGACAAGGCAATGAAGGACACCCCAATAAGTTTCTCAAAGATGAAGTTTCTTAGTAGATGAGAAATTCTTCCTGGTGTTGGATTTGAACCCTAGACCAAGACTTCTTGGTTGTTCTACAATCTTAGCTAACCACAAGTCTAGCACGCTCTAGCATAAAGACAAACAAACTGACAACTCTAAGCAGGGACAGTGAATATGGTAAATCAACTCTTTGGATGCCTACAAGAAGGTTCATTAGAGAGAAAAATCGCATGCACTAGTTTGTATCGTGCCCTGTTGTGAGTTCACAGTTTGGACCAGGACGAATTTTTCGATGATTAAAATGGTTTCTTTCAGAGCAATACACACTGATTGATTGATTGATTGATTGATTGATTGATTGATTGATTGATTGATTGATTGATTGATTGATTGATTGATTGATTGATTGATTGATTGATTGATTGATTGATTGATTGAGTGAGTGAGTGAGTGAGTGAGTGAGTGAGTGAGTGAGTGAGTGAGTGAGTGAGTGAGTGAGTGAGTGAGTGAGTGAGTGAGTGAGTGAGTGAGTGAGTGAGTGAGTGATCGATCGACTGATCAATTGTAGTTTGGTGCTACAAAAGGACAGATGTCAATATTCCAAAATTGCAAACCTTCGTAAGCCTTCTTGTAACCTTGCAAACATTCCATAAACCTCTCAGGTTTCCAAAGAACTGATCTGACTTATTCAAGGATATTCGTTTTACTACGGCATCAAAATACATCCCGTATTCGTGCAAACAAAACAAGTGAAAAGGCGTGCAAGCTCTTACACATCGCCACCACTGCCGTTCTCACAAGCATGGTGTGTGCAAGGCTCCAGCGAGCAGCTGCTATCTTAACCTTTTCATTATCTCTGCAGCCAGGGTTTGTGTGTCCTTACCATCTACATGTGCACAAGCAAACTCGCTACACCATACTCTGCCTTCAGCAACAACCCCACTGTGATCAGTTTAGGTTCTAGTAACCATAAGCCTTTTCATGAAGTCCCTACTGCTCCCACTTCAACAGCAGGCTAACTTCCCTATACACCACGTGTCACAGATCACAGAGCCATGATTCTTATTTGAGTTACATCTTTATATGCAATTTTTTATAGCCTCTATGGCCCTGTACACCATATGAATGTCGATTACATGTGATCAGCGATGCAAAGTCCAAGCATATATATATTTTCATGTTTCTTTCAATAAGGAATCATTTGTCAGAAAGCACATGTCCATGTCACTTCTTGTGTTCATCTCGTTGGCACTTTATTCGTTCCATAACTTTCATAGCTTGCATCTCGAATCACCACATTGAAAACTGCACATTTGAATGGTCCTCACATATTTAGGTTCAGAAATCAATGCAAGCAATCCTGCAATTTCTAAAATCAAGTAGATTTGTTAACCAATTGTAGACATGATGGACCCACCTCCTTACCTTCCCTTTCTCTTTTCAATCCTGCTTTGATATGACATAAAGCTCAGACGCACTCTACAGCACACATTTGCTCAAAAGTTTGTAGCTATGCCCTGGCCGCCACTTGTGCCAGTAGCCTCCTCAAGTGTTTTCTAGAAATGATGCCACATTAGAATGCACAAGGGCATTCTAATGTGACATTTCTTTAACCCAAATTTCTTGAAGAGTTTATCAGTGCCAAAATCAAGAACCCTTACAGGACCATTTTAAGCAGAGAAAGCATGAAAAGGAAATTTCACTTTCCAGGATGAAATCCAGCAAATCTTTCTTCTGCAAAATAAAAAATTGGAAGTTCACACGTCAGCCACAAGTGAACTTAGTGGGTTGTGTTTTAAGGCAAACCTGTGTGACGGCAAGAGGACCACCTGCAAAAACATGCACACCACATAGTGCATTCCAAGCAAAGAACAAATTTCATTGGATAATCTGCTTTTTGCATGGCAACAATTACAAGGAAGAACATGAAACTCTTCCGATAAGTGATTATGGAAGCACGCCTACAAAACCAAGCCACCTATAGTTGGGTACAACTTAAGAAGTGGGGAAAGGCCCAGATGACCGAAACGTAATGAAATAGTCCTGTTCATGCCCTCAGCAATGTTCACCAAAGGCTGGGTCACTGGTCATTTGGCTCATTACATCAACCTATAATGCACTCATTGGTGCAAACTTGTGTCCATCCGCCTTTGAGGAGGAAATGCTCCCAACCTCTAAAGTTGTACCCGAGTATGGTCAAACACATCAGCAAATGTGTTTGACCATACATCCTCTCTTTCCCACAGCGTCAACTCTGCACCATCATAAGGGCCAGTCAACACTACAAATTTTAAAAGGCATTCCTTATTACAGGAAGAGTAACGCAGAGAAATGATTTCCTTGTCTGTTGGTAGCGAATAAGCAGCCCAAATGAACAACACCACCATGAAGAACTTGTGGCTCGTTTAGTTGCAGGTAACACATCTTGGTAAAAGCTGAACAGCACAAGAGATACACACACAAACAATGAAGGCTCCTCCTTCCCCCTCTGCACATGCGCACAAGCACATTTATGTGCAGTGTCTGCATGTGTGAATGTTTCATTAAAGCTTGTAAGTTTCCACCTTGAAAAAATCAAACAAACAAAGCCATATGGCTGTTAGTAAATTGTAAGAACTCCCTGAAAGTTACTTGGAAACATTTACCTTTTTTTCTCTGAGTATATGCCAACAAAGGCAAAAAAATGTGATGTGCACTTTACAGTACCATACCTTCAAGTAACCATGTTACAAGTTCTACCAGCACCAAAAGCCAGTGGATGCCCTTCTCGATTGAACGCAAAGAGAAAGACTTCATAGAAAAAAGAAGGCAGGGCAGTTACTGGCCCGGCAGTTTAGATCTGCAGCAGAGTGTTATGATGCAGAGCAAGATGTGGTCTAGCAACTGCTAGTTTCAATGGCAATGTGCATAACCCCCATGGAAACTGCAGTAATTGCTGCAGGTAGTACAACAGCCCCATCTTTTATTTGCACCGTTGCAGCTTTTTCTCTGTAAACCCATTAAAAGAATCAATGCAGGTTTGTTCCATCTGATAAATACCGGATATACTGAAGGCATTTTTATGCCACATGAAACTTCACTACAACAGGTCTCAATTGTCACTTTCTACTGAATATGTAAGTTTGCTACTTTCAAAGATGCCTGTAGGTTTCGTCATTCATACCCTTGAAGTAAACATTACATGGCAAATCAGCACTGCTGTGAAGTGTCCTGTGCCTCACATTTTTTTCAACGTGTCAAAACTGGGCGAGCGTTTTAAGTAAAATTCGTTAGTTGCCAAGACCAGCATGTTATCACCACCAGCGTCAGTGAGAGAAAGAAAGAGCGTGGAGGAAGAGGTGTAGCCCGCAAACCTGAAGCAGTGGCAGCAGCAGTTGGGGGAACAAATCCATCTCTCGAGTACTTGCCGTTGCGGTCGCGTATTTGCATCTCAATCTCGCGACCTTGCCTCTCTAGTTCTTCCTGTTTGGTGGCAATCTCCTCCATCTCCGCTTGAATCTCCTTCAACGGAATCCGCTTGATCTGCGACCAACAATCGTAATCAACGTAATAATCAGCATAGTTTCAGTCGTCTTTGCGGCCACACCCAAGCCTTTGACGTGTTTGCACTTCTGCCACATGCAATTGGTCAATGGAATGACTCAGCAGATGATGTCGTCTGTATTCGTGACAGTGTGGCACTTAAAAAATAAAATACCATCTATGACTGTTTTTGCTAACCATACGATCACTTAACCATGTTTATAACGATAACATGCAGGCCCACTCAGATTTGTATAATGCACTTGAACATCATTATGACAAAGTTGCATTTGACACGAAAATAACTTCGCTATATCCGGAAATTCGTTATAAGCAAAGTATATCCAAACCACTGTATCGATTACCAAGGCTATTCTTCATGTACTTCGTTATAAACGGTAATTCGTTATATCCGTGTTCGTTATATCGAGGTGTGAGTGTACATACTATGTAGGCAGAAGTTCAGGGGAAGATGGAAGCTGGAAGGAATGAAAAATTCGTCAACACGGGGTGCCAAAACATTGGCTCCAGGAATACCCTGTGTTGACGAATTTCACAGATTAAGTAGTTTATTAAACTGAAACACACATGTTAAACCATATCTACATTTTGCCATTGTATATTACCTGGTTCTTGAATGTACTGCCATTGCTCGTTTTCTTGTTAAAATTATTGTCTAGACCCCTCATATAATAATCGTACATGTGTGAAATATTTGTAAATAAATAATAAAGAGAACATGCTCGATTTGCAAGTTAAGTATGGCAGATGTTGCAACCAAGCGCGGTCATTTATAACTAGTGGCATAGCCAAAGGGGGTTTTGGGGGGTTTCAACACTTCTCCCCCCCACCCCTTCCCACGAAATATTTACATTTGGTATGTATATATATACAAGGCGTTTCATGTACTTAAAACCGAACACCTTAACTAAATGAAACCAACAATATATGGTTTGCCATCATCCGGTGCTCGTTAAGGTATTTTTTATATTTTACTTAATTAGTCAATTAACTAAGATCAATCATGTAAATTTTTTAATATTCACTTTAGGACTAAGTGCATTTCGTTATGTTGCAGAGGGCATTTCAAAACGACCGATTCGATTTTTTTGTGGCAGTGTACATGCTGCGTGGCTGCTTTTTTTTTTTTTTTTTTTCAGCGTTTAAAGAAAGCCCGCGAAATATGAAACAAAACCACATGACTGCGCTCGCGCACTACTGTACTGCAGCGCTCTGAAACGTGCTTCGAGCGAAACAACCGGCGCGCGAACCATGGCGAAATGAGCGGCCGCGGCTGAAGGCATCGGCTAGCAAGAACGTCAGCATTTTTGACGGCCGCACACGGGGAGGAAGCGCCGTCATCCGTGATAAGCGATGGGTTGATGCACGCAACGTTTCTAGAACCACTTCTACAAACATTGCCCCCCCCCCCTTCCCCCCCTTCTCTGCGCATGCCTATGCTGCCAGCCTTGACAGTCAAAACTATCCCCGAATTCACTCCCTTGGCTTTTTGTATCAGCCCAACACGTGACCCCCGAGATACAGCGTATTGTACCAGCATGTTTGTTCAGAGGCGCTGCTTGCATTAAAGGTACACTAAAGTGAAATCATAAATTAGCTTAGACTGACAAATTATACTCTGAAAACTCCAGTGTCGTTAATTTCACCGCCATATAGGTTTATTAATGAATGAGAAAATCAGTCAAAAGTTTCACTCTTAAAGGAGTACTGACACGAATTTCAAATATTTTCGGACTGTCGCTCTAAATAAAAATACTGGTGTCGAGAAACCTAAAACGAGTATTGTGGTGCCTCGGAATGCATCATATATATTTTAATTACAGCTACCTTAAAAAGACACTTTCGGTTTCGATATCGAGGGGGCGGCTTCTCAGTGACATTTCATGGCTGGCTTGGAGATGCTCAGCGACGAAAACTTTAAAGTCAAATTAAAATATTTTTTTACGAGTTCTCCGACACCGGTGTGTGGACAGCGTTGACACTGCAAACCAAGGAAACGGAAAATGTCCCTTTCGCGATGTCTCAAAATCGTGTCAGTACGCCTTTAAATTTCCCGCTGAAGTCTTCTATGATGATGTCACGGATTTCAGCGAAGTGGGGGGAATCCAGATTAGCTTTGACCACTCGGGGTTCTTTAACACGCACATAAATCAAAGTACACCGGTGTTTTGTAACCTAAGCGCACCGGTGTACACCGGTCGCATTTCGATGGGGCGAAATGCGACCGCCGTGACGGGGAATCGAACCCGCATCCTGGAGCATAGCAGCGCGACACCCAACACGTTAAGTTCACACAGCGGGCCACCTCGACGGAAGCGAAAACGAAAGTGCTCCACAGAAAACCAGTTATATAATCTAAGTTACACGGGACGTTCCGAGAGGCTTTTTCAGTATTTAACCCCTTGAGGGTTTTCGCCGTACATGTACGGCAGAAGCTTCCTGGTACCAAAGGGTTTTCGTCGCACATGTACGGCATAGCGTTTATTTTTAAAACGCGCGCCTTTTTCGATCATTTTCGCTTGTCCTGTGCTGCCATGTTTCGGGAATACGTAGAACTTTTTACGTGCGCCGATGTCTCTCCGTTGTCTTTTCTTTTATGCTTCGCAAAACGGCGCGCCGGCTATCGCTTGCGCCATGGCTTGCGCAACCGAGCGCGACCGCGGCGCGGTTGCTTGGTTTCAAACGCGCGCCTTCTTCGATCATTTGTCTTGCTTGGAATGTGCTGCCACGCTTCGGGAATACGTGGAATTCTTTTAACGCGTCGATGTCTCTCCTTTTTTTTTTTTTTTTTGCTTTCCAAAGCGGCGCGGCGGCTTTCAGTTGCGCATCAGAACGCGCGCACGCGGTCTGGCTAGTTTCGGTTTCGTCCTTCGGGTGGTTTTCTCTTCTTGCGCCCGCAAAGCTGATGGCTGTTTGGTTTCTAATCTCTCAAAGGGTGACCGCTTGTTACTCTCTCGTTTATTGCTCCCTGGGGCATGATTACATTTGTTTCCGTGCGGCGCTAAATTACACAAACGACGCCGCCGTGATTGCGGTTCCTGTTTTGCGGTCTCGGAAAAACTAACTACGTCTTGTTGGCGATAAGACGAAGGATAACTGTAGCTTTTTCACTCATTCTGCTTTCAGGGCGGGCGCACAACCATAGAGTTTTCTTCCGTGCGCTCACTGACGCAGTTCGCTTGCTATGGAAGCGCGCGCCGGTTGCTCTGCTGCCGGTGAATCGAGCAGCGATTCTTCCGATGCGGACTATTCCCCAAGTGCCGAATCGGAATCTGATTCATTGGTTTTCACTTTGTCAGACGAGGATTTTCTGATGAGTCTAGACGTCAGAAAAAAACTGTCAAGTTTTTTTTTAGGATTTTGCTTGATTTTACTACGAATAAACCATGTGTATCTAACAACAAAAATGATTTTTTTGTCAGTTTACGGTCACGAAAAAAAAAATTTAGACAATTTTTTTAAATTGAATCGTCTGGAGAATTTATGTCAGCAATAAAAAATTACACATTTTTGGACTGGATCTCGCGAAGAAATTCGACCCTCAAAGGGTTAACCTAGGATGTCCAGGCCTCGGCCCTTTCATTATTGCACAAAATTTAAACGTCGGAAATGTCCCGTCGCGTTCCACTAACGCAACAGTAGCCCTTCTACCTGACTGACGCCCATCGTTGCGTTAGTGACACATCTGCTAATTAAACTTGAGGAAGGGCGAAAGTAGTTTGCCTTAGGTCCTTTACATTCAATAAATAACCAGCTTGGTTTGTTTTTTGGATATTTGTACAGTGGTAGGGTTCATTTTTGGCGCATTTGCAAACCATGAAGTGCTGGCCAAGGTTGAGCGTTGTGCTAGCTACCACACTCGAAGAAAAAAAAAAGTCCTACGACTCAATTTTGTGACCTGACTTGCACGTATTTGACTCTCCTTAAAGAGACACATGAACTCCTTTTGGAGATCCCTATAATCTCGTCAGAGAGCCGTGGGACTCAATAGAGAGTCAACGCGTCTCTTTAAAGACAGTCGTATACGGGGCAGGTCAAGACTCGCCAAAAAGAGTAACATATGCACCTTTTTTCTTTTTTTTTTCTTGGGGTGCAGGACGACAGAAGAAAGAGACAGACAGCGCTAAATTTACAACCTATGCGACGGGAACATCTGTTGTTGGGCGCCTGTGTTCTGTCATGTGCGCGTGTTTTCGCGTTAATTTATTCCGTGTATACTGAACCAATTATGACGACACAAGTTTTCCTGGGCTAACTTACTGTGCACAGTTTAAAAGGATGTGGCGGAAAGGAGAGATCACGTGGGCTGGGCACGTTGATGATTACGGTTTGCTGCTCTGCCCTTTGAAAGGGGTGGACAGCAGCCAATGGTTTTAAGCGCATACACGGAATCATAGAGTTACGCAACACCGCTACTGTCAAAAACGAACCAACTCGCTTAAGAGAATGACTTGTTGCGCCGACCTCAATAATTGCCTCGAAATCCCCCCCCCCCTCTTTTTTTTCCGATAAAACAAAAGACACGCGTCTGATGGTATATAGAGACACGGCATATCGCAGGCGTCAGCCAGCCGGAGATTAGCTTGCATAAAGAAGAAATGAAATGCCTGAATATTTATCTCTCGCGTAGACCCCCACGTGTGCCGGATTGACAGGTAGTGCTGCATGCCTGCGCATGCGCAGATAGGGTCTTGCATCTACTTTCTTTTCCACCGCAGTGCGCTCTTTCAGTTGCTAATCGGTGTTTGAGTTGTCTTGATTTCTAGTGTCCGTCTATGCACGCCAACTTCTTTTATCACGAATCCGTACCAACTATACGTTAACTTTCTTAACAAGGTGTGGGTTCGTGTGGGTAACAAGGTGTGGGTTAACTTTCTGTCTTTCTAAATTATAATAATATCTGGGGTTTAACGTCCCAAAACCACCATATGATTATGAGAGACGCCGTAGTGGAGGGCTCCGGAAATTTCGACCACCTGGGGTTCTTTAACGTGCACCTAAATCGTAAGTACACGGGCCTCGAACATTTTCGCCTCCATCGAAAATGTGTCTTTCTAAATTAACGCCGCGGTATTCGAGAGCATCCTGAACCTATTCGCCGCGAGATCGGGCTATAGGTGGCAGCACCGTCGCTGCGGTAGTGTGGATAGGCGGTCGGCGGCGCGTATACAAATGCACACCGCGGCGCTTCGTTGTGAGCGGTTTGAGCTGATTGTCGGTGAATAAAAGGCGTTGGCTTCAGCTTACTGGTAATATATCTAAGCTCTGCAGTGCCGAATCGATGCGCGAAGCCCATACACTATAACAAGTGAGAGGCGCAATTTGCCAATGAAAGGGATCCTCGCCCGGGGTGACAGTCTGTGTTTTCGCATTATATGACGTTTTTTGTTGTTTTATTTGTACATGTACAGCTTGTGTTCCGCCTACTGCGCACTGCTGTAGCGCGACTGAAGTACTTTAGTGTTCACTTCCTGCTCATCAGGAGACAAAAAAAGAAGAAAGAAAGAAAGCCCGTATTCCTGTGCGATGTGTTCAATACCACTGTTCGGACGAATGCGCATACGCATTTTGTTTTCTTATTCAATTCGCCATGAAATGTAGGATGGTTGATAAGTTTAGTCAGATAAGCTACGAGGCTGACAGCGCTTTGGCGCTACGGAGACGTTTAACATCTACGCACTTGTTCTTGCTTCAGTAGCAGTATAAAAAGGTAACAGTTCAGCACAGAGCTTTCATCGATTGATTACGTACATTACAGGGGTGCAGTAAAGTTCCGGCTATTTTGTGGGACAAGTATGTTTTTTTCAAACGAATAATGTCCGCTGCCTTCCGTCAATCGATAAAACCGTCACACAAACGCTCTAGATAATGTACAAAAAGGTAAGGTTTTGCGTGAAATTATACGACATAAATGTAAGGCACTCCGTCTGGATTAATTTTGAACATCTGGGTTCTTTAAAGCGTACCTAAATCTAAGGACACGGGTGTTTCTGCATAAAGTTCGCCCCAAGTTAAAATTGCGCACGGCAACTCGGTTTTATCACTTCCGTGTTATTCTATTTTCTGTTTCTTCAGGCGACAGTTTAAGCACCGAAGTATCAGACTTTACTTAATAGAAATATCATTAGGGGACGACGACCATACAATAAAAGGACATTTTAAGCCCAACCGATAAACTACAGTGCCACAGTTATACACCTAACAACAACGGGAAAGTGCATGCCTGCATGGACTATTGGACCTCGTTTTTTTTTTTACCACCGAGTCGCTAAAGCGCTGCATTCACGCATTGTTTAGTACTCATGTTTGTGACGATGCCAAGTGCACTTTATGATTTGCTTGAACCAGAAAGCTGCAGCCAATCTGAAATGATTCTGGCGAGCGGAGGGTACGACGACCACACACAGCACTCTCGACAAGTGCACTTACTGATCTTATTACAATTCATATACAGCCAAACAAGGTCCGATGTTTCTGTACATCGTGTTGAGCACGCGCACAAGCAGTTAAACTTGCGCTAACGTAACGGAACAAACCACCCTTTGAGGACGTGCGTGGCGTACGCGCACGTGCAAACACGACGTGGCTGGCAGACGACGCAGGGAGTAATCCACACTAGGCGCGCTTCAGCCAGTAGCCGCCAGGCGGCGACTCCGCTCGATCTCGCGGCCAAAACCACCCAAGGAGGCCTTTAAAAAATGCTGTGGAAGCTCTCGCAACTTCTCAGCAGCAAGGCCAGTATTTGCCCATAGTTTATTACCTCAAAAACATAGCCTTTTCGCGTGATGCCCGATTAGAGATGAAGTGCTTTTGTTCTGCTAAAGCAAATGCTAGGTTAGTTATAAAATAAAAGATCACTACACCCGACAAAAGTAATGCATCCAGATGAGCAATGGTAACGCGAGCTCTAATAAATTTGCCAAGCCTTTGAGGCGTCTTCACCGGTAACACAGAAATACGTTGAACAGTATCTGCACCGTACATTTCTAGCATTCTATTTAAAACCTCGACTAAATGATTGTGAACTGCGCACAATTAGGAGAATGACGATACGAAAGAAGACAAACACAACAGATCGAGCGCAATCTGTTGTGTGTGTCTTCTTTCGCATTGTCCTTTTCCTAATTACACCTAGTTCACAGCCGTTTACTAGAATGCACCAACTAGCCCCTCGAGATGCTCTATTTCAAAACCTCCGTGCTACCACCAGTTACCCATTTCTATTGAATTGAATTATATTCCCTATTGATTATATTGATTTATATTGAACTTCTATTGACTGAATGCACTCAACCCACCTCTCTGCGGACTGGAACGGGCACAGACGGCGCGGGCCGCTTCTTTCGCTTCCAGTATGCGAACGTGCTCTTGGAGGGCGTGTCCTGTAAGGACTTGTTCGCTTGGTCCTTCTCCTGCTTGTCCTTAGCGTTGTCCTTGACATCGTCCTTGTCCTTTGCGGCGACGCCATCGTTCTTCTTGATCGGAGGAGGCGGAGCAGCCTGCTTCTTGCGCACTCTCGGGGAAGGCCTCCGCGGAGACGCCGTGCTCGAGAAAGACGTGTCGTCTCCCTCGGAGAACGGATTCAACGAATCGTCGTACAGGCTTGTCTTGCAAGCACTGCTGCGGTCGTCGTCGTCTTCGTCGTCATCACCGAATGGGTTTAGGGACTCGGGGTACTCTTCCTTGTCCTTGTCCTCCTCTTCCTCCTCCTCCTCTTCACCGAACGGGTTGAGGTCTGTGGGATAGGCGGTCACCGGAGGCTCCACCACGGAAGGCACCCTCAGGGCTACCTTGTCCTCGTTTGTCGTGACGTCCAGCTTGACGTCGTCGCCAGTGCACGGCGGCGCCTTCGATTCCTTCGGCACGGTATCCTCGGACTCCTGTTCGGGTCTCCTGGTCTTGTCCTCAGACTCCTGGTCGCGGCTCAGGGCGTGACCTTCGTCGCGGGGTGTTGCGGACTTCGCTTCTACTAAACTGGAAGCATCGTCGTCTTCTGGAGCTAATTTCGTCAATTTGGGCGGCGACGACGCTTGTTCTCCTGGGGAGGGGACGTCATTGTCGTCGCCAGTCAAAGATGGCGGCGGTTCCGACGGCAGAGGCGGTGGAGATTCTGACGGCGCGCCGTCCGCCTGATCGTCCGACCCGCAGCTTGAACTCACGGAGGAGGAGGTCAACTGAAAGTTTGCTGCCACACCGAGATCGGACGGTTTTAACGTCCTAGTTCGCGGCGCTGGTCTGGGAATCACGTCACCCACGGGCGGCACGTCGGACTTGATCACCGGTAAGTCGAACGTGGTAGTTTTCCGCGGCGAAGTAGTGCTCGTAGTCTGACCCCGAGGAGCAGGTCGCGTCGTGGAATTTTCGCGGGGCGGCGTGGGATCCGAGAGGCGCGTCGCGTCTGGGCTGGATGACGACGGCTCCTGGGACTTCGCGGCGCTCCGGGGAGTGCTCCGTGGACTGGCCCAAGCGGAGGACTTGTTGTTCGCCTCGGCGGCTTGCGAGAACCGCTTGATGTTCTCCCGCACCGTCGACGTCGTCGACGGCTGATCGTCGCGACGTCGCAGGAACGCCGGCAACTCCGGCTTCTGCATGGACTTCCACTTGGCCACGGGACTCTCCGAGCCCTCGCCGCCGTTTCGGACCACCGACGACGAATCGACCGACGAGTCGGCCGCCAAGGAGGAATTGGCCGAGGAGGCGTTGGCCCTCGTCGCGTCCGGTGACGCGTCGGCGGCCACCATGGCGCTCTGGAAGAGCTTGCGGGCGACGCGAACGCTCTCGGTCAGCTCGAGTTTCTTTTCCGGTATCTCCGGCTTGGGCGGCGCCGTCACCGACGCCGGCGCGCCTTTCGGTGTCGACGTCTTCGGTGGTGCGTCGTCTTGTCGCGTGAGAGTGAACTCGGGTCCTTCGTCCTGCGCGGTATAAACAAACGACGCTTAATGTCTGCGCACTGAGCGTTGCATAAATATAGGTACGACACTTCCAGTACGTTCTTTAGTTTCGTTCAGTAAAACATGTTGTTGGGCTAGTTGGTTC
Source organism: Rhipicephalus sanguineus (assembly GCF_013339695.2). NCBI lineage: Eukaryota > Metazoa > Arthropoda > Arachnida > Ixodida > Ixodidae > Rhipicephalus > Rhipicephalus sanguineus. The sequence continues at coordinate 167,399,930 of NC_051182.1, read as the reverse complement.
ATACTGTGAAAAAGGTAACGACGCAACGCAAAGCAAACAAACACGATGTACAGGAAAGAGCGTAAACTGGATTTATTTGAAGAAAGGATCCCTTTTTATACAACGCAACCAGTTGCGAAGTTACATTTGCGCAGAACAATCAGGTACAACCACATCTTACAAATATTCGCATACTCGAAATAAGCAATACCGTGGCACGTGAACTGATGGAGGCCTATTTTATCAATGTTAAACGAGGTGTCTGTATCAGTGATACGTCGGTCACCCGGCGCAGAGCACAAGAAGGATTTATTTTAGAGTATGATTACATAAACATGTGGTTGTACCTGATTGTTCTGCGCAAATATAACTGCGCAACTGGCTGCGCTATACATAAAAAGGAACCATCCAGAGGCGTAGCCAGTGGGTGGCACAACGGGCACGTGCCCCCCCCCCCCCCTCCTTTCTGCCATGAGATACAGAGCACAAAATGTCACTTAACCTAACTTACCTGCCCGGACCCCACGTCGGATCAAGGACGTGCCCCCACACCCTCCGAAACAAATTTCTGCCTATATACGCCACTGCTCTTTTCAAATCAATATAGTTGCAAGCTGACGCTCCCTTCTGTATACCTCTTGTTTCTTCGCCTTGCTTTGCGTCATTACCTTTTGCACAGTTCCGTACGAGTTTCGCACAGAGATAATATATTGCGGAGAGTTCTGTTTAATGCTACGTTTCCAGGCATGACTAGTTCTGTCCGCAATAAACCTAAAGTGGTCGTTAACTTGAGTCAACGTCACTCGAAATGTTCCTATTCCGCTGCAGGGAAACAAACGACGGCGCTATCATCTCTTACTATAGGAAATAAGAGCGCGCCACTAAACAAGGACCACGAGAAGACAACAGTAATAATTGTTGGCATTCCACGTCCCAAAACCACGATGGGGTTGTGAGGGACGCCGTAGCGGAGGGCTCCAGAAACTTCGATTATCTGGGGTTCTTTAACATGCACCTAAATCTATATAGGCACACGGGCCTCAAGCATTTTCGCCTCCATCGAAAATGCGGTCGGGATTATATCCCGCGACCTTCGGGTCAGCAGTCGTGCACAATAACCACTAGACCACCGTGGTCGGTTCACGAGAAGCAAGGATGATACCTAACAAAGCAAGGATGTAGTCCTTATTTAGTTACGCGATCGTATTCCCAAGCAACATGAATCATCAATTTCTATCATTATACCTCTTACGCACGTCTATTTGAACACTCTTGTTTCCGATATAGCAGTGAGGAATGGCGCCGTTGTACCTGTACTACATCTGTGCGAAATTTCAGCCCGCACGAAAAGGACAAGCCCTGAAAGGAACGAGCGCTGCGTCCTTGTCGTTCCAGTCAGCAATCCTTTTTCTTTTATGTGCGGTATATACAGCACGTCATAAAAGAAGGTAATGCGTGCAAGCACCAAACGCCGACTATCAGCTCAGGGCACGCATGTGTATACAGACGATTTCACGTAAGACATGGGCGCCGCCTACTTGGGCTGTTAAACGAATGCTTTCTTACTATCGTACATTGCGACATGAACTGATAAGGGCACGGAACGTCGAATGCGCCAATCCAACTGTTTTCATATGCGTCTACCACCCTATATCACTGTTCGTTTAGTGTTAAAGATACAAAACTGCACGGTTAACAGTCCAATATGGCGGCACCGAAACCCATCCGTAAGATAGTCCTATACCTTTGGGCAAACGGTGCACTCGTACGTGCCAGGCGCATTGTCGCACTCGTTGTAGGCGCCCGGGCTGAGCACGGCGTCGCAGCGACTGCAGCGGAAGCAGGACCGGTGGTACAGACGGCCGTCCACCATGAGCCTCTCCAGGAGGAACACCCGGTTGCGGCACGTGTGGCACGAGTCGCCGGTGACCTGTACAGTGCAGAACAACCACACCACGCATCACGTCACTCACTCGCTGTTCTCGACGGCCATTCTTGCGACCTTGTAGATAATATTTAATAACAATCGTCACGAGAAAACTAAAGATTTTATGCCAATTGGTGAACTCGCCAAAAACCAGAAACTGGCTCGCAGGACGACGACCATTCACGCGACGTCAACGTACGCAATGGACAGCCTGCAGATATATTTTGCGCATGCGCTGAAGAGACAATTCCCGACCAAGGGTGCTCATCTAGAAGTTTCGCCGTGTTTCGCCAAATTATTCATCGTAGATTGGTGCCAACGCGCTGGTATATATGCATATTCTTTAACATCTTAATACAGCATAAGTGACTGACCAGTAGTGAGCAGTGCCCATTCTAGGGCACGCTATCGCTATTTCGTGAAACACGAGCGACCAAGCACAATTTAGGTGGTCGTGAAACGGTCCAGATATCACCGAAAGCGCGTTACCTCCTATGCCAGCTTAACGTTGTAGTTGGGCGATACTGCACGAGGGAGAGCGCTCACTGTTTTGCAAGCTCTCCATTTGGTTGTACGATTCACAGCTTCCACTGCGTTTCCGAAGACTTCTGGAGATGTAGAGATACAATACAGAGTTTAATTGCCATGGCTGCACAACGAAATAGCAGCCTTGATGACGTCAGTGCGTACTCCTTTGCATCGACAGGTTCTTTTGAATACACACAATAATTAACATACATACGCCTAATACCCCATATGTATCTTGCAAAACATATTTTAGGTAGCCTCATACGCGTCTTCAGCGAAAGCATAACTAAGTATTGTCAAAGAAATCGTTAAATGTTAGGGATGCAATGCTACCTCACAGAGACAGTGCGCGCCAATGAGCCCCACGATCGTACGATCAGCAGCCAATTGCAAAGTGTGTGCAAAGTCTGTGAAACTGCGGCGTGGTACTTCGCAAAAACACGGAAGAGCAAACAGAGATAACTTCAGCACCGTGTGGGAAGCACAGGGAGGTGCGATAACGGTGGTCACAAGTATGCACATGCGCTCGAAAACAATGGTACGCACTTGCGCATGCGCACTAGTGCTATCGCCAACATATTGGGGACACCAGTTCGAAGAAACCTTCAGCAACATATGCTTCGTGCGTTCACGCTTTTCCACCACCGTGAAAGCATTACTTTCACAAAGTTGGCAGTTCAACGGAGACGTAACTCGAATTCCTGTGAGCTGGAATGAACAAAACGACAGAGAGATCACACTGCTATACGTTTGCACGCTTTACTCACGCTCATCGCACCGTACTCAAGAAGCCCTTCTAAGCAGCGGTTACAAATGTAGTTGAAAGCTGCACGCTAAATTAGACAAAGGCCATTCTTGAAGCTCTGGCAGGCAACGAGCGTAGAAAATGGGTAGAAATTCCATAAGCTATAGTTTCTGCTGCAACTTTTAACGGATCCAGGACGGCGAGAGTGGCCGTTTGGGGCAAAGTTTTCCTTTGCCTCCAGAGGTACATCATAGTAGAAAACTCAAAACATACACTAGGGATCCCACACTCCCGGATGCAACCAGAAGCGACCACTCACAGATAGTTTGACTGGTAAAGAACACATCATGACGAATAATGACTCCAGCCACCCAATCAAGGCTGGATATACACAGTCTGTCAGATTCTGTCAGAAGTTTATTACTGTGTTATGATTATAAGGTCATCCAGCCAATAACAAACAGCACAACGACCGGTGGGAGGGGGGGGGGGATTTAATCCCGCCCATTTTTTTTTATTTTGCATACACGCACACACAATGTGTACGTGTGACCCCTTCACCTCCCCCCCCCCTCCCCGAAAAACATTTTCTGGCTACACTTCTGGTGGTTAACCGGCGTCCTCGTTCATAAAGTGTGACCGTTCAGAACGAGAGAAATAAACTGATAGTTGGAAAGTAAAAAAATTAAGAAACGCCGAAAGAACATAAAATTTTCGGGAAAAAAAGTTACGAACTCCGCGAGAAAAAAAAAAGGAAAAGAAATTTACGCGCTGAATTTCGTCAAAAATAAACGCCGAAAACGCGGAACCCTAGTTACACGGTCTCCGTTGATAACGTTAGCGCCGGCAAGAGCAGCGATTCGCCGTGTCGCACGCACGTTGAGGACCTCGTCTTCCTGCACGACTATCTCAGAACTGATAACGGTGTACACATTGGGCAAACGACAAGAAGAGAGACGAAATCGTGACAAACAGGGCACGGGCTTCGAGCGGGCGCAAGAAAGAAGCCACGGCGTGGAACGTGACCGATGTAGGTCGCGACACGGGAAGCGGGGAGACGCAATCTTTCCAGCTTCTGCGCATCACGCGCAGAGCACGTCGGCTCGTTTTACACACGGGAAGGGCCCACTTGCAAAACTCACAGGGTCCCTTACGCATTCGCCCGAAGATTACTCGAAGGCGAAAGCCATCTTTTTTTTTTCTCTCTCTCTCAGTCGATGTCCCGATCCTCCCCCGCCCTTCTCCGAAAGTTTTGTGCACCTAACGTGGTTATGCACTGCCTCCCGAATCGGAGGCATTTGTGGGCCTCTGTGATCGGCCAACCCTCGACTAAGCGACGATGTCGTGTGATGGCGTCATCATGTAACGCCACGCTATGTAACGTCATAACGACGTCACAATAACGTCACAAGTTTTGGCGATCTTAGACGTCATAGTGACGCCATAAGCTAATGTCGTCACTAGATGATTTTTTTGCATCGCTCGTGTCAACACCGACGGTCAATTTAAACGATTGATAGGGCATCTAAGGCTCTTTAAGATGCTCGCAACCTCGAGAAGCTCGCGGTGACGTGACCTGGGCAGAAAACGTCCCGTGTGACGTCATACCACCGCCGTACAATCTGAATGAAAGCCATGAAAGAATTCCTAAATCAATAAGAGAATGGAACAGTTGAACAAGTGACTCTGTAAATGTATCAAATAATGCTTAATAACTATATATATATATATATATATATATATATATATATATATATATATATATATATTTTCCTGTGTTGTGAAATCGCTCCTCAATAACAACTATCTGCGCTGAATGTGAAATTTTTTTGTTTAAACACACTTGTTTTTTTAAATAACATTAGTGTTTTTGTATATCAGTATATATATATATATGCAATATGTTTTTTACTGGTTATGGTTTTGCCTAATTAAAATTTGATTTTATTTGTACTTACAGATATGCCTGCTTTCTATGTCGGCAAGTAGTACTATGCTATTGAAATAAAGGCCACAGCCATCACACCATATACCGCGGGTGATACGACTCAAATACAAGACTTCGAAGGACGCGACCAAGATAAGCGATGACCATCGCGTGGTGCAAGTTCTTTATCGCGAACGGTGCGTTTGCAACCGGCAATAAACCAAGCATTAAAAAGGTAAAAGAAAAAAAGCAAGTCACACGATTACGACCAGCCCCCCTTGGCATGCTGGCGCATTTCAAACGTATTTATCGAATGTGTTTTCGTCCGTTCTCATCAAGGGCGTCCGCAGAACTTCTTGCAGAGGGGTGCATACGCATGGGGGGGGGGGGGGGGCATCCAGCACAGGCAGCCTTTCCTTCACTGCCGTAACATGACCGGCAAGATTAGTCAATAGTGCGTAACGTGAAAAGTTGGCTGGCAACCCTGAAAGCCGTTTCACGCGGACATGCGGAACCTGAGTGTACTAATCAAGCTGTGTAGCTTATTGCTACCGCGTAGAAAATGTTATCCAAAATTCCATGGAGCGGGGGGGGGGGGGCAGCCGCGCCCTCATTCGGTCGCCCGTGGTTCTCATACGGCAACAACTGTTCTGTCCACTTCTCTCGTGGATCTTCTGTTCATGCTACTCACTTGACTTACTGCTGCCTATTTTGCTCGTCTTCTGTTGCCCTTCCGCATCAACTCAAGGTCGGCAGCCATGACGCGGGAAGGGCTCTCCCGTGTTGTTTGTCTTTCACGCCTGTCAATTCCGACTGTGACGTTTTCAGGGCTCTCGTCCAGCGTTGTTTTTCGCGCTTCGGTGCAACACTGGCCGTGTTATATGCTTCGTGGCGCCTTCGTATAGATTCTCCTCTTCTTACAATATTATTTCCTACTCCCCGTAGGCGAAGACTACAAGGATGTGGGGTGAAGGGGGGGGGGGGGGAGGCTGGAGAACTCGACGCCCCCCCCCCCCCTGGTAATTTTTAAATTGGGCCTACTTCCCCAGCACATTAAACACTCTGCGCATATGGCACTTTCGTTTTCTGTCCGTAGTAGAAGTAAGGTAATAGGTCATTGTACTAGCGAAATAGGAGTACCATGACCTATTATTCTGGACAAGCCCGTAGCCAGGAATTTTTTTCGCGGGGCGACCCACTTGTTGAAAGCCTTCACTATTTTAGAAAAACGCCTATTTTCATTGTTTATTTTCGGTAAAACACCATGTATCAAAAATCCCCCCCCCCCATCCCCTGGCTACGGGCCTGATTCTGGATACCAACTAGCCCAACTTTCCGCCTTAACTTTCTCAATTAAGGTAGCCAAATTGGGATCTCCTTTGGTTAAAGTCCTGGTCTTTCTTTTCTCTTTCTCGGTGTTCCTCTTTATTCGTTGGTACGTTGCACCCACCTACGATATGTTCGTGCATTGGGATTGCAGACAGATCTTCTTAGAAGGTGAAAGAAAACCACACTGACCGACGAGGAACATTTTTGTTGGGTAAAACAGTGTATAGGAGATTTGATTTTCACCAGCTAGTAGAACACGAGACTCTTCTCGCTGCAATCGGCGTTGCACCAATCATCACTGGATCACTCGGCGACTCCGCTGTGTTTGCGAACCATTTCTCGAGGTGCGTTTGTAGCAGGAGGGGGGGGGGAGGAGATCATCACCCATTACGTATGTTTCTGCGTGTGTTTGTATGTGTGCGTGTAAATAGACTCATGCAAAACTGAAAAATCTGAGAAATTCCGGAAGGGGAGGGGTGGTTCGAACCACCCCCCTCCCAACCCTACTTTCCTACTCCTCGTAGGCACACCGGCTGGAACCCCCCCCCCCCTGCTTCCTCTAGCTACGCCAATGTATCTGTGGACGCGCTTGACAAGCTAGGACACAGTGAGGTATACATAAACCACAAACGAACGCCTTTTGGCCTTGTTGTCACTCGCTAACGAACCTTCTTTGTTAGACTTTCGTTTGTGGTTTTCTGTGTTCCTCACTATGTCTTTGATTTTCAAGCGCGTCCAAAAACATAGTATGCTATTCCAACTAACCCAAGAGACAGCACTCCTACGCCAATGGTTTGTAGCTTTGTAATTTGCATACGCGCCTAATCATTTCTTCATTTTGTCTTGTGCGAGAAGTTCCAACCATATGAAGCAAAAGGAAAGCGGCTATGTTATCGAAATCCTTTCAGTCACGAATAGTGATGCACTGTCAAACACTTTTAATTTTCTTCCGAGGTGTGATTCTGACTGTTCAGAAATAAATGCCGAATATGTTAGGGAGGTCCTTCCTGCGTCTTGTTGCTATTGCAATGTAGTTAAACTTTAGCATTTGGCGCAACCTTCAATGTCCCATTTTATTTTATTTTTTTATTAAAAAAGCATTTTCACGGCGCACGCATTTGCGCATGCGTACGCGACTTGTTATTCACAAGTTCTGTCCAATGGAAAGCAAGCAGAGAAATCACGAACATTGCTGTGTAGTTACAATTGAGTGACTAAACACAAGAGTTCTTAGGTGGGATAGCTGGTTCATGAACATTGTAGCAGAAGACGAGATCTCAACACAGGAAACAATTAGCTACCTAGAGCCTAATTTGTGATCAGCAGCTTGTCACATGCTTTTGTTCTCACTTTACTGCTCCTGGTTGCCTTGGCCTTGTTGTCACTTGCTTACAAACTGTTAGACTTTAGTTCTTGGCTTTCGGTGATTTTTGAATGTCCGGCTTTTGCCGTTTTAATCAGTTTTGTACCGTCCGCCAAATCATGGTCCTTTGTCTTTTTTTTTTTTTTTTGCTCGTGTTTATCATTCCACGAAATCTGCTTTTGCCTGCACCATGCAAACCATTATCGAAAATGATAGTTATGCCGGCCGTCCGAGCCACTCGATAGCCTTGATGCCACCTTTTTTCGCTTTTTCGTTTGTCATTGTTCGCCTGCCTGTATATTCCCCGCCTTTGCAATAACGAAACCAGTTAAATACTCGGTGCTTTGTCCTTGTGCTCATCGTCCCGTTTTCTGAGCTGTTCTGCAACAATGTACATACTCACCATAGCAGGGGCGTAGCGAGAAATATTTCTTGTGCGGGGGGGGGGGGGGTCTGGGAGGGGTTCGACCCCTCTTTATGTTCGTGCATGTGTTCGTATATGCGCACGTAAATATACAAATATCAAATGTAAAAACGTCGAAGCTAGAGGGGCGCTGTTTGAACACTTCCTATTTTATTGATATGAACCAGTTAACTTCCCCTACGATCTCACCCGCAGCGGTGATTTAGTGGCTATGGTGCTCGGATGCTGACCCGAAGGTCGCGGGATCGAATCCCCACCGCGGCGGCAGCATTTCGATGGTGGCAGAATGCTAGAGACCCGTGTGATTTAAGTGATTTAGGTGCACGTTGAAGAACCCTCAGGTGGTCGAAATTTCCGGCGCCCTCCACTACGGCGTCCCTTGTAATCATATCGTGGTTTTGGTACGTAAAACCCCAACGATTGTGTTATCCCCTATGATCTCATTGGCTTCGCATGTGTTTCTCAATCAGAATCGTGCTCCTCACATGCGACGTACGTGTGTGACTTTCGGCATATTTTTCACCAGTCCGGACTCACTTGAATCGGCAGCTGTTGACACTGGCCTTCTCCAAGTTCTTCTTGAGATCTGGTCTAGTCACCAATTTCCCCGGATTAAGTGGGACGAAAGCCGTCTGTGTATAATGAGATGCACGCACCATGGAAGCCTGTCGACATGCCATTTTAATGTATCTTGTATTCCGTGTTTTTCTTTATTTGAAGAATGCATAAGTAACATTGCATTTCGTTCAACAACAAAAAAAAAATGCTTCCAGCGTTTTTCTTGAGCTGGTGTTCCAACGACTTCGTAGCTTGGTGTTTTCTCAGAGTATCTTACAGTTGCCGTTAGTCCCACGCGAGCGATTCGGAAGTCCTCCAAGCTTCGTGCTGCCGTAGCACCAACTCGAAGCCCGCTTGTATACTTTGGGATAAACCGGTGGGTGCCCGGCCGGCACTCTGGATCGAACCCGGTACCTCCCTCATTGGAAGCTGACGCCCTACAGTTTCGCCACCACTGCGGTTATCTTACAGTCGCGCTTTCCCAAACGTGGCCATGAGTCAGCGTTTCCATAGCTTTGATTTATAGGTTGATTTATTCTTTGTCGTATCCATCTTTTTCCCACTTGTATGGTCATATCATGTCTCAGTGTGGAAAACCCGCGACCAATACGAACACAATTCAAAAGGATGGAAAGTTGGGCAAGAAATGTTCAACACGTTTGACGCCTTTATGTGCATCGAAGTACGTGTTATGTAATTGTGTTGGGCGGAACATTTGTTTATGCTTTCATGTACGTCACAGAAGACAGCCGTTTTGTGTAGAATGCGTAGGGAACAATGCAATCGACTGGGAAATGCGTGCCTCTCGCACTGCGGCTCGTTATATCTTGCAGGAAGTCTTGATGCATTACCAAAGGTGCAGTAGGGTTTCGCTTTCAAGTATTACATATAGAGTAACAAACTGCCGAACTGGGTACAAGAAGCTGCAATATACCGACGGGAGAATGGCAGTGGTCCATCTGCAAGAGAGGAGTCGCTTACCGCCATTCCAGTGTTCCCCGTTTCCTCCGCAGCCGCCCCGTTATAAGCACCACAACGAAACGATGTGAGCTGGCATGGATGACAAACAGCCGTTTTTATTACTGCCTTTGCACTGTACACAAAGAACACTTGAGCAAACAGTCTTGTTCGTGAAAAACGGCGTGACAAGAAGGGCACACAAACAAAACACGTAGTAACACGACGACAGTGTAGTGACTGGAAAGCTTTGGTACCATTGCGGCGGCCCTCGCGGGAAAAAGCCCTGCTCCGGGTGGGGTTGGTGGTGGATATAAGGAGATCACGACGATGTTCCGACGGGCCTACTAACCCTAAAACGCGCAGCGAGGGACCGTCGTCCAGCGGGGCGTCATACCTTGGTCGGGGGCCCGATGCTCAGCGGCGGAGGAGGAGACGAGGACGACGAGGCGGGCCTCTTGAGCGCTGACGCGGCAGTCGCCGCTCTCCGTCGGGAGCCGATGCCTGCGCACAAAAAGTGTACGAGACGGTCGTGTAGCCGCCATTTCGCCTACTTATACCTAAACAGAATCTATTTCTCAATGCGGTGGCAGCCCCTCAGCGCCATTGCAATCGACAGTTCCTTAACTCTAGAGTATTTCAACCATTCATTAACGAGCAAGTCTGAGCGCATGCTCCTGGCCAAGGCGCACTGTAAACCATTTTGCACCTTTAAAGCGATTTCAAGCAACCAAAACACCTTTTTTTCCTAACCATATAGCTTGCTAAAATGGGGGTGTATTGCTCTGCCTTCCCGAATGGCCTTTTCGTTTGTGCAAGGGTTAATGCTTTACCTAATACACATTTTAGGAGCTACCGGTGTTACGGGTTATCAAAACACCTGTGGCCCATATGACAGGCGTGCCAGCTAATAATTGCAGCTCGCTTGTTAAAAATGCGTTGATTAGTACGCGTGTTTAGAATAACAGATCTGTCTGTTTTAGGGCCATCTACAAGTCCACCATAAATTGACGCACATTACGTGAATGTTTATTTTTCAATTATGCAGAAGAGGAATATCCCTACCGGCACCGAATGGCTATATATGCAGATGGTCGCTGTATGTATGTGTAGCGCAGGCGCTCTGTCCACGTGGTGTTTTACCGTGGAGTGGTTGTGCGTAGGCTGGATGCGTATGTGCGATATTCTATGGCTCGATTTTGACGCGATTAGATTTTCCCTCACTGGTAGCCTTTGTTTCTGTTTTTCTAATTACATGTAAACGGTGGAACGCGACAGCGCCACAACAGCGGCGACGGCGACTCACTGCCTTCGAAGTACTGGTAGAACTGTGACACGTAGGTGGCCACGCTGAGCCGGTCCGGTTCCCGGTGCGCCAGCATGTCCTCGGCGTCCAGCAGGGCCGGGATGCCCAGTTGGGACTCGGCCACGCTGAAGGCCAATCGGTTGTTGGCCAGAACGTCGCCCTTGCGCAGAGACTCGAACTCGATCAGGTCCGGCCGGAAGTGGTGGATGAGCGCGCAGAAGGCGAGCCCGTCTCGCCACGACGAGCTCATGTCGACCACGTTGACGTCGCGGTAGCCCTCGGTCACCCGACGGCACCACAGCTCGAGCGCCTTCAGGCCACGACGCTCGCCCATGCTGCAGAAAAACCGCCACCCACGACAGTGTAGCTTCTCGACAGCCCAGCCACAATAGAGAGTTTTAGTGCCGGGACCCCAAAGCGCCTCGAGTTCATTTGTACTCTACTTGGGGGCGACTGGCGAACTGAAGAGGGCGGGGAGAGTGCAACAGAACGCAAGAGGTCGGGGACCCAACGACTATAGGGGTCCCAGGCAGAGTTTTAGTGCGAAGTCAAGCGCACGCACAAATAATTCAATAAAGCGAACTTTTGTTGCGCCCCGGGTTTTCGCGTGTCTGCACGGGCGCTATCTCGCACAGACAAGCGGACCGATCCGCGGTTAGCGCGGGTCACGTGATGAAAACGTTGTTTTTACGTAGTATAGAAGCCGCCGGACCCACAAACCAGCAAAACACGACATGAATTTCAATACGTGTTGGTCCAGTCGATTCGCATTGCTTACTACTGGAAGTGCAGTATGAAAACTAAGGAAAGAAGTGTTAATTTCAAGGGATCGTTTTCTTTGTTTTACACAATATTAATGAGAACTAACAGACAATAATGCCAAGGAAAGTATAGGGGATGTTTTTAGTAATAAATGTAAGGTAGTTGTGAAGAAAGAAAAGTGGACGAAAAGATAGCTTGCCGCGGGCAGGGACCGAACCTGCGACCTTCGAATAACGCGTCCGATGCTCTACCAACTGAGCTACCGCGGCGGCCATCCCCCCGTCCACTTTATAGGGTATATGTGTGCATTTAAACGTGGGAGCGTCAGTCAGCGCCGCCAGTAGCCATGACGGCGAGTGTGGAACACTCTTTTTCTGCCTTGTTGGCGTCACGTAGCACGTGAACTTATTACGAGCTGGCAGCTGACCAATAATCCCTCGCATACTACCTGAAAGCATCAAGTCTGCCAGAACGAGACCCTCGCTATGAATGAAGGAAAGAAGTGTTAATTTCAAGGGCTCGTTTTCTTTGTTTTACACAATATTAATGAGAACTAACAGAATCACAACTACCTTACATTTATTACTAAAAACATCCCCTATACTTTCCTTGGCATTATTGTCTGTTAGTTCTCATTAATAGTATGAAAACTAAGGCACACATAGTTTCTCCGCTCTTTCCTGTATTTTTCTGCTTCCTTCATTAAGTGCTTGCGCAGTACGTTACCCATTCAATGATATGAATCAAAGGTGTCAAATTCTCAGACCCATGGCAATATGTGAATGGAATGAACATTTTCCGGTTTTTTTTTTTTTTTTCAACGAATATGTTGTTGTTGTTCTTTCAGAAGTAACAGGCCCGCGCTGCTAAGTGCGTGGGGAGGGGGGTGTATGCAGAGAACATCCGTGTGTTTATATTTAGGTCCACTCTAAAGAAACCCCTGTGATCGAAGTCAATTCGGAGTCCCCCACCACAACGTGACTCATAATCATACCATCGTTTCGGCACGTAAGAACCCAGAAGACACTATTAATCAGAACCGACCATAGTGAAGATGAGCAGCGCGACGCAAGTACAGAAACGTAAACCTACTCGTCCACATCGCCATTCCCATTTAGAACAGACCGATCCCACGAAAGTTCGAAATGATGCCTTACGGCGGACACCGTGTAAAGCCAGTCTTCTGCCCTCTGGTGCGTATATAGTGGTGTATAAATTACGCCACGCCGATAATACCTTGACGCTTTATAAGCTGCGCAAGTGTGTCATTACCTGTACGCTCACTTGTTCTTTTTTTAATAGCCGCCAAGATTCACCCACATCTGTTAAGATGGGAGCTGTATAGAGTAGTAGCCCTGTGAAGCCTACATACCAACCCGGCCTGCGGCGAACGAGGGCGCCTCTATTGTACGGCATCAGACATATATACAGAGAACGTCGCAAAGTCTCGTTCGACGGGTTTTCGAGTGTGATGACTCAAATTGTATAGAAGCAGCTACTGCGGCAGCCCGGACAAGTGAACGGGTTATAACAGGCCTGCAGACATTTTTTTTTTTTTCCTGGAGCCTATAGAAGTGACAAAAGAAAAAGGGATCCGAAGAGAGAATTCGCTCGTCTGAAAAAGCCAGCGCGCAGAGGACGCGTAAATTACATGGACGCGCCAGAAAAAATTGCGTTCACTCATTGCCGTAACGTCAAGCGGTGTTTTTCGCGTTTAAAAGTAGTTAATTTTGTTACACAGGTGTATTTTTGTGGCACTGGTTTTAGGCTGAGAACCTGAAGGTCGAGAAAACTCTATAAATAGACTACATATATACTCATTAAAAGTACCAGCCAATGGCATTTTAGAGAGAAAAACATTTTCCTGAAATAGCCTAGAATTCGCATTTACACAGCAAAAACACCCAAGCTAGCACTGCCTTCTTACAGGTGTGGAGGGCAAATGCGTCGTGATTTTGTGGGCGGTGCTTGTACTGAATTCTTACACTCTAAGGAAACAAAGATTACCTCTTACTTATTTTGGTAGTCTTCCGTGGCATGCTACCCATGCGACTCTTTTTAATTATACTCATTAACTCCCTTTCGGGGGGTAAGTATACTCTCTTCGAAGAGTCGTGGGAGGCACGTGATCTCCAAGTACGCGGTGAGTCAGCACTCACCAAAAATAGCGACAGGTAATTTTTTCTTCTTCGAGTGTAGGTTGTCACAGCACGGTTTTCGAGACGTAACCTCGCAAGAACCGACCAGTTCCGTAAGTGTTGCCGGGCGCTGAAGCACGTAACTTCCTAAGCCGTAATTATCGATGGCGTCGATGGATCTCGGTAAAGCGTGTGTGGAGGCCACGGAGGCACTTCCGCAACGTTTGGACGCTCTTCGCTTAAAAATATCTGTGACGACTCGAGTGGCCAAAAGAAAACTTGGCAGGTAACATTCGCGAAAGGCATCTTTTGGCAGACAAGGAAAGGAACGCCAAGCGTTGGCGGACAGGACAATCACACACACACACACACCAGCAATTATTCAAACGCTCTTCGCGGGCTTTGAGGATGTCTCCTTCGAACGGAAGGACAGCCAATTAAATAAGGACGCTGTCGTCGCCCGTGGAAGCCAAGGGCAGCAATTCTAGAAAACTCGCAATCGTAAACAAATAGGACTTTGTTGGAGAAAGTTCAAGGTCGCAAGTGTATCTGTGGGTCGCTACCAGGACCTTTAAAAAATAAGCACGGTTTCAGCGCTGAACAAAATTTCCAGCAGTAAGGTAGAAGTGTAATAGTAATAATTATTGCCAAAACCACAATATGATTAAGAGGGACGGCGTAGCGGAGAGCTCCGGAAATTTCGGCCACCTGGGGTTCTTTAACGCGCACCTAAAACTAAGTAGACGGGCTTAAGCATTTTCGCCGCCATAGAAAGTGCGGCCGCCGCAGACGCGATTCGATCCTGTGACCTTCGGGTCAGCAGTCGAGCACCAAAACTTGGGGCCAGTTGGAATCGAGGCTGGTTTTCCAAGTATGAAATGTTCTAGCCTCGCCGCTTTGAGGCCATACATTTCTGTCTGACAATTTACACGTGGATATATATAAAATCAACCATTGAGATACTTATCAGTAAAAAGTCGCCGTGGTGCTACCGTAGTTACGGTGTTCGGCCATGGACCGACATGAAAGACGCGGGTTCGATCGCCGTCCGCGGTGGTTACGAATTTCGAAGTAGGTGAAATGCTAGAAGCCCACGTACTAGATTTAGCTGCACGTTAAGGAATACAAGGCGGTAGAAATTTCCGCAGTTAGCGCGTATCTTTAAAATAAAGTTAAAAATATGTGGAAAGTCAAGATTCACCAGAAAGAAAAACGGGTGCTCTTTTCTTTCTTTCTTTTTTTTTTTTTTTTTTGCCCGAGAGCGAAGTGTTTAAAGGCTCACCGCACCCGACGTATTGCATAAAAACTTCAGAAAAACCATCGCTTCATTTATAAACATCATCAGGTGTCATTTTAGACACACCTGCTCCAATGAAACACATTGAAGAAACCTTGAAAGATTCGTGAACATGGGAGGTCGCTGGATACTTCGATAATACTAGCGAACACGCACAAAAACTGCACAGAAAGACAGAGAACAACCGCTAGTTCTGTGTATAGTCTAGTTCTACGTAGTGTTTGCGCATGTTCGCTGGCATTATCAAAGCATTCAGCCAATACCAACTAGCCCAGCTAAATACATTAACGAGTTCGCTGGAACCAAGGTTTCAGCATGCGGACTTCTCTTCCAGCGACACCTCGCGTTCACGAATTTCTCGTCTCTTCAAGTTTCCATATTGCCCTGAACTTCTGCCTTTTTGGATATAAGAAACGCTGAAGTCCCACTGGCGCGTGTATACCTATACGAAGCGCTTTTCCTTAAACGTGAACGACCTAGTACGAATCATTAGCAGCCCTCGAATAAACGAACCCGAAGCGGACAGGGGTGCGACGAACGAGTTTTGGAGCACCGCCGTTGGTTTCTTACTTCGCTCGTACCACCACCATGCAGTCGCTCTGAAAATTTCGCGAGGCACGAAAGCTGACCCAGAAATTTCGGCTGTTCGCGTCGGCCACACAAAAGGCGCGTGGGCACATTCTCGAGGCCCACGCAGCCGCGCATGCGTCTCGTCTTCACCGAGGATCGGGACATAAATGACGATAGGCTCAATAACGTGATCGCCCACGTCTACGATGTTCAAAAAAGGGCACGCACGCCAAACCGCAATTTCACGTATCGCAGTCGCCGAGGAGGCGAGATGCATTTTGCAGGAAAGTGAACGCGTAGTAGCAAAGTTGTCGGGGTTTTACGTCCCAAAACCACGATACGATTATGAGGGACGCTGCAGTCGAGGACACCGGAAATTTTGTCCATAAGGTGTTCTTTAGCGTGCACCTAAATCGAACGGGCCTCGAGCATTTCGCATCCATCGAAATGCGGCCGCCGCGACCGGGATTCGATCCCGCGACCTTCGGGTCAGCAACGTAGTAGTAAAGAAAACATGGTAAGGTTCATGTTAAAAGACTGGGCGTGCAAACGCGGACACGAGGGAAGTCAGGGCAACAGAAACGCCGACGAACAACGAAAAAGCGCACAGCGGCGGAAAAGGAAGTAGACACAAAAACTTGTCTGCGCATGCCCAGGCAAGAGGTGACACCTATCAATCCGGGTTCTAACATGAATACCTGCCAACTAGCTCAGCTCTATGTGATTTTAACGGCAAGGTTATTTGCGCACAGCTTAAGAACGAAGAACAGGAATAAACAGACAAGCGCAAACTTTAAACTGAACTGCTACCAACTAGCCCAAACCAGTCAACCCTTCTAAGTAAACAAAACTTTCTGCATATACAAATTGCGAAAAAAGACATTTTTCTTCAAAATTGGGTATACAGCAGAAGCACATATAGCAGAAACTGCACGTCAGGGCTGGAGTGCGCAGCGCGAGGACCCGGGTTCGACTCCTGACCACGGCGGTCGCACATCGATGGGGGGCGATATGCAATGACACCCGTGTACTTAGATTTAAGTGCACGTTGAGGAACCCCATGTGGTCAAAATCACTAGGAGTCCCTCGCTACAGCATGCCTCATTAATGATACCGTGGTTTTGGCACGCGAACCCACAGAAATTATTATTATTAGAACTGAACACAAACAGTACCTTGCACCAAGTCACTACATAAGAAGAAGGCTGTTCGCAGAGCTCATATAGTACATACACACTTTTCTAGGAATTGTCAAAGAAGGAGCCAACGTTCCCGCTAAAGAAAGCAGTTGCCGTCTTGGAGAAGACAGGTACGTTGTCGAAACGTACAGGCTCCGACGGAATTCACGGTTTAAATCTTCCCACCCATTACAAAGGACTCAGCCACAATTCTTCATCGTCATCAACCACAGCTTCAACGATGTGCACATAATGCCTCATAGATATGTAACGGGTACCTCGCTTCTGAATAATGAATAATGGCATAGTGACTACTTCACTACTTCGCAAAATTATGACGATTTAAGGCGTTGTGGGCAACTGTACTTGTAGCAGTCGCCCCAAGAGAGTTTAAAACGGCCGCTCCTTTAGCTTTCGCTATGACTGTGCTGCGTGTTCCGCGCAGGCCTGGGTGTTTTTGCAGGACAGCACGCAATTAGCCCTTCATGATTTAACTTTAAGCGACACCCAGTATAACCTACACCTGTTAACACCGAAAGAAAACTCTCACGGGGCGACAAACCCTCGAAAATACCTCAGGAAAAGTGCGCCACTAACTACAACGCTAACTACAACACTAACACACAAGGCACGACTATAAAAGTGAAGAAAAAAAAACTGCGAACGCACACGCAGTTTAGGCAGCCTCGACGACGAAGACGATGACTCCGCCCACCACCATCGCTGACTGACGTCAAAATAAAAAAAAAAGAAAACGGTTGCTCCCAGAAAAAGGGGGTCCACCGGGCAGGACGGGTCGTTAGCCGCCAACCGGGTCCGCTGACACCAATGCTCTCCGGAGTCCAGCGAGAGTGCGACAAGTGACCGTTATAATCGGGCGCGCACAGATAACCGCTTCTTCGTCGGAGAAGGCGTGGTCGGCTTCTCAAACGAGCGTCCAAACAAACTACCCAATGACACGCTGGATGGCGATTTACAGTTCCTCCGTTGTTCAGTGGACCGAGTATCAGGTAACACGCGTTTACACCGATGAAAACACGTTGTTCTTAGAACGGAGAGAGCTAATGCGTCACGCACAGCTTTATCGGATAGCGGCTGCGCTCAGATAACGCTGACTCGATAAGAACTGCGAGTTGCACGCGCCACACAAGCTCGCGGTACACAAGCGCACGACGCCCAAAACATGGCCTCTTTGGGGGCGCGAGCGAGACTTCAGCGCGAAACGTCAACAGCGTGCGTAGCGCCACCATCGGGCAGCCCGCGAAACCAGGCGGTTCGCGTCGACGCAACAGCTACTACTCACCCACCTGCCAGCCAGGCTGCTGCGACGCGAGGATCCCGCACGGAGACTCGCTCCGAATGGGCCCGTAGTAGTCACGCAAAAGGAAAACGGGCGCGCGAAAAAAACCAGGTCACGGCGGCGGCCGCTTGGCTTGCCTCGCCACAGCAGCAGCCGCGTCACGTAGCGGGTGAAAACGGCTGCCGCCGCCAGGTGGCGTTGGCAGTGGCGTAAAACAGCTGACGGTGGTGGCCTAATCGGAGGAGACTAGAAATGAAACCCAAATAAAAGAAGCGCCCGTATACAGGGAGCCCTGCGACGTGGTGCGTTGCTATCTGGCGAGATTGGTGGTGGTAGTAGTACTAGTAGTAAGCAGTAGTACGTGCTTGAAGGATGTGTGAGGCAGGCACGAATTTTAACTGGCGTTAGGAAGGAGACGGAACAGGTGGTGCTATCACTTTAATAAAACACAATAAGAAAGAAGCGCCCCTACAGGGAGCCCTGCGACGTGGTGCGTTGCTATCTGGCGAGATTGGTGGTCGTGGCAGTAGTAGTAAGCAATAGTACGTGCTTCAAAGATATACGAGTGGCACGTATTTCAACTGGAATGAAGAAAGGAAACGGAACAGGTGAAGCTCGCTTTAAAGGGCCCCAAACCATTCCATGTTCAAAGACGAGAGAGTGGTTTCTTGTCTTCACTACACTTCTCACAGGCGATATACCTCTTCCTCACCACTTATTTCTTCATAAAACACGTGGACGATGTAGGCATTAAGCGTTGAGCCTGTCTGGATATCGCGCTTTTCAACCACACGCCGTTATCTCCTCTGCGCAGTCGAAAACGCACGAAACGAAGTGAAATCAGTCGATCGCGCACGATAGTCATGCGAGGCGAGGCAGATCGGGCGTGCGAACGCATGGCAACGCCGGGTAGGAGACAATTCGCGACTGATATGCCTCGTATATGGACTTAATCGAGAGCTTACTTCCTCATGACGTCACGTAAACAGACTGCTGGCGTCCCGAATTATGCCGAAAAGACGGGAAACCCCAGGACAGAATAAATATTTGTATTTTCAGAGGTTGTTTAGGGGCCCTTTAAAAAGAAATTTTACTGAATCTGTCACGTCGTTATCTGCCCGAGGCACTATCTCACAACGGTTCGTGCGAATCGCTAGCTCGCCCCTCGAGTTATTGGCCCGAAACGCCGTTTCGCTGACGCAAGCGCAATTCAGGCCAATCGCGCAAGGGCAAGCGAACGGGTTCGTTTTCCGAACCGTTATAGGACAAGAAGAGCAGAAATAGGGGCCAATTGGTTATACATGGTCTTGGGTAATCGCGCCGCAGGACATGCGCACAAAGAACCAGTCGCGATCAGTGATCGAAGAAAGCGTCTCGTACTTCGCTTTTCTTGAAGTGAATGTCACTGAATGCCAAAAACGGTGACACGCATATTAGAGACACTTACATCAACACTGAAAAACGTAAGTGGAACTTCACTGTCCATATATATAGTATATTAATTGGTAGGAGTTTTACATTGCAAAACCACGACTTGCAAAACCACGAAATGACTCTGAGGGACGCCGTAGTGGAGGGCTCTGGAAAGTTCGACCTATATACGAGGGTGGTCTGAAAAGTTCTCGGCCTGATGTAGAAAAAAGCGTTTTGGACCTTCAAAATTATTTTTATTTTTCAACATAGTCTCCTCTCAACTCTACACACTTGGTCCATCGATATTCCAGAGCCAGGATTCCGTCCTTAAAATGACTGTGGAAATCCTGAAAAGTACTCATCCACAGCAGCAATCGCTTCTTCATTTGATGAAAAACGTTGCCCACCAAGAAAGATTTTGAGTTTTGGGAACAGGTGGTAGTCCGACGGGGCCAAGTCAGGAGAATAGGGTGGGTGCTCCAACAATTCTTACTTCAAATCGTGAAATTTAGCCATTGCAAGATGTCCTTTGTGTACCGGCGCATTGTCCTGATGAAAGATGATTTTCGTCTACTGCAAACCTGGTCTTCCCTCACGAATTTTCTGATTCAATTGAGTCAAAAGGTCAGAATAATACTCCCCAGTTATGGTTTTAACCTTTTCAAGATAATCCACAAGCAGAATGCATTTAGCGTCCCAAAAAAACAGAGGCCACCACCATTCCTGCGGAGGGAACTGACTAGGCTTTCTTTGGTGCGGAGGACCCGGGTTCAGTCCACTGCTTTGATTGTTGTTTCGATTCCGGTGTGTAATGGTGAATCCAAGTTTCATCCATTGTTATACATCTGTGCAAAAAGTCCGCTGTATTTTTGTTATACTGCTCCAAAGCACGCTGTGACATAGTCATGCGGTTGCGTTTTTGCTCAGGAGTAAGGATGCGCGGCACCCATCTTGCACAGAGCTTGTTCATGTGTAATTCGTCATGCAAATTGTGACATACACGATCCACTGAGATGCCAACAGCATCGGCAATTTCACGCAACTTCACTCTCCTGTCTTCCAAAACCATATCGTGCACGCGGTCAATTAGTTCAGGAGTTGTTGCACTTTTTGGGCGCCCTTCGCGCGGGCCATCTTCAATGCTCTCTCTCCCCCGCTTAAACTCAGCAGCCCAATTCTTGACTGTGGAGTATGAAGGTGAATCTTGCTTGTAAACTTTAACAAACTTTTGGTGAATTTCATTCGGAGATAAACCTTCCTTTACAAAGAACTTTATCACCGCACGGTACTCAAGCTTCTCCATGCCTTCCGATGCTTCACACTACACCCACTATGATCGACTCTCAAAGCCAAACTACTAATCAGCACTAGATGGCGTTTCATCTGAGACTTGCAGAGACTTGTATGAACGTGCACATGAGTGCTACAAGTTCTCGCTCGCGTGATTCTTATTGAGGCTGAGAACTTTTCAGACCACCCTCGTATATATATACATATGGGCCTCCACCATTTTGCCTCCATCGAAATACGGCCGCCGCGGCCGGGATTCGATCCCGCGACCTTCCTAGTCCATAGTCGAGCACAACCACTAGACTACCGCGGCGGACTTCACTGTCCATATGTGCAACAACTTAGAGCAGTGGTTCTCAGCCATGCATGTTTCTGGACCGGTGGAAGTGATGGGAGACCCGTTGCAGTGAGAGAGAGAAAAAAAAAAAAGGGGGGGGGGTAATAAATTAACGCAACATGCAGCGTGAAGTAGCTGCCTTTCATTTGTCCGTGGCAAAGAATGGTCAAACTAAAGTGCCACACCACTTCGAATTCTCAACAGCTTCTCAATAAGTTGTGCGGTCTGCAGCCACATTCAAGCTGTTTCTCGCTATCTTTGCTTTTGAAATAAGCAAACCTAGAAAAAGTATGCTCGCGTGCATATGTCGTAGAAAACTGCAACATGCGCCTTACAGTCATCTCATGAAGAAGGAGAAAGATAAGTCAGCTCCGTCGCAATGCAACAATGTAATGCGGTGCAGCATACAAAAAAATCAGAAGAGGGCCGCTGTAACGGAACATAATGTGCCTCAAAACAACGCGTTTCCTTTTCTTTTTTTTTCTGAGGATGAGTTTCGCGGACCCCCATTTGAGAACCAATGACTTAGTAGTAGGTATAAAATGACATGAAGGTTTCGATAAGCATCCCATGTGAGGTCTTGCCTATCAAACGAAGACGCGCAATAGCCTATAGCCTGCATCCACTGAAAACAACGTGCGGTGCTGTAGTATCAATTACGTAACACGCAAAAGTGTACCACGGCCGAGTGTACATACGTACATCTCTCAACCCGTTTCCGTACATTGTCATTGTAATATGTTGTTCCATCAAAATCAGTAAGTCACTTGCAAGCTATATCAATTATGAGGACGCTCAAGTGTGAATGATATTATACTGTGCATGCGTCAATGTATGTGAGCCCATTTCCTCAATGTCAAATGGACTGCACACAATCTCCGAATTTGATGTCGCTTCAGAAACGTGGAGAGCCCGTCTTCCAGAAGCGCTGGAATTCATCGAGGGCGGAATCATTATTTGCTAAACAGTCCAGATAGGAAAAAAGACTATATAAGCATTCATGACAAGAAGACGGAACAGAGAGGAGATTGATAGAAACCGAATCATTACAAGCATGGGTAGCAGTAAAATACAGAGATAACAGTTTTAATAGAGATTAGAGAGATAGGAAAAAATGGCACACTGCCATAGGAGTATACAGTAAAAGCTGATTAGACCACATAGGCTAGGTGACCATTTAAAATTAGATGTCAATTAATGTCATCACCACCTAAACAGAGGGAGTCCGAAAAAAAAAAAAACCGCCCAGTAATCGGTCAACGCCTCGTACACACACCTGTTTCATTTAAAGCAAGCATTGGTCTGGAACACTGCATTCACGCCAGTACGCGAACAATAAATAAGCTCTAAAAATAACGCATTTTGCAATGGAGTTGTAAAGGATGGTAATTATTTTCCTTAGTTCGAATATACCTCGAAGAAACCGCAAGCTTTAGAAGTACAGTGTAGAAAAGGCGAGGTGAGCGTCTCTGCTTTTCTCGCGGTGAATAAAATTACTGATACGAAGTTAACGTAAAATAAAGGCCTCGAATGGATAGTTCCATTTATAACTTCTTTGAAGCGTGCCTGGTACTTCCCATTTCACAGACTCCAATGCATCGACATTAACGGTGTTGAGTGAATGCCTTACTTTTAAGGCGAAAGCCTTAGATGCCTCATCAAACGCCAAAATTGACCGGCGTCCACACGAGTGATGCAAAAAATCATCATCACGCGATGACGTCACCACATATGGCGTCATCATGATGTCACAGATCACCAGAATTTGTGACGTCATTATGACTTCATCGTGACGTCACATGATGACGTCATCGCATGACATCGTAGCTTGGTCAAATGTGGGCCGATCACGGAGGCAGTGCAAGACCACGTTAGGTGCAGAAAGCTTCCGGAGGGTGGCGGGGCGGGAACAATACAAAGAAGAAGAAGCAGAAGGAGGAGGAGGAGGAGGAGGAGGCTTGCGCCTTCCAGTCGTCCTAGGTGAGGGCATAAGGGAACCTCTGAGTTTTTTTTTTTTTTCTGAGTTTTATGTAACACAAGCAGATTTGTATCTTTTTTCCCCCAAGAACTTTGACCCATTGGGATTCCCTCCACTCTGCTGTAGTGGAATGCCCGACGTTACCATCTTATTTACACGTCTTTGAATCCATAACGCATAGCTTGTGATGTACATGAACCTTGATATTATTTTGTCACATCCCTCTCCATACGTTTACTAACTAATCTTTTTGTTGAAATATTCTTACGTAACCATATCGCTGCATCTCTTTGTATGATTTTACTGATCTTTTTTGTATGATTCAATGTTTGTCTTGAAGTTAATTTGTCGCACCTCCCTGTGCTGCATCTTCCATGGTGACGTCACGGATTTCAGTGTGTTTTCTTTTTTTTTTCGTATTTTGGCCACGTTAACCAAACGAAATTTCTTGAAACTTGGTACGTCAAGTCTCTGGCTCCCTCAGAAGACAATGTGCATCATATTTACCGATTAGGAACTTAGCAGGCCCTAGAAGACACCGTCAAAATCTATGACGTCACGTCGACTGGTGCGGCAACTTCGAGGTGGCGTCGCCACCCGCATTTTCTTTTTGCGCGTTTTCTCGCTTACCAAGCATCTTCTCGTGGCAAGCGTGGTGTTTTTGGTATCGCGAAAGAGTAATTACTAATACAACAAAAATCTTTTTTTCTCTTTAGTGTACCTTTAATAAACCTACGATGGTGAAATTAACAACATAGTTCTGGAAAAAATCACTCATCAGTCTATATTAATTCAATTGTTTCGCAATTTAGTGTCTCCTTAGGTAACCAACGCGATGGAGGCGAAATGCTAGAGGCCCATGTACTGTGCGATGTCAGCGCACGTTAAGGAACACCAGATGGTCGAAATTTCCGGAGCCTCATAATCCTATTGTCACGTGGATATGACGGCGAAGGAGGAAGCAGTCGGGCTGTTAAATACGCAAATCTTTTGTGGGCGAACTTGTGCCCAGGAAATAATGATGGTGATATGCGGTGTTTTATATAGCGCAAGTCCCACTTGTGGCCAGTGGCGTATAGCCAGAAATTTGTTTCGGGGGATGGGGAAGAAGGGGGGAGGGGGGGCACACCCTCGATCCGACGTGGGGTCCGGGCAGGTATTCTGTGATCGCTATTCCATGGCAGAAAAAAATTTTGAGGGGGGGGGGGGGTGGAGCACGGGCCCGGTGTGCTACCCCCTGTCTACACCACTGGTTCTGGCCAAAGAGTGCCAAGACAAGGCAAATTCTGCTGGTGCTCGCGTAAGCTCTCGAATAAACTTGACTAATAACGTCCCGCGCGTAATCTCAATGGAACAATCTGAAACAATCGCGAAGTTTCCCGAGGGAACACCTGCGCCGAGCGATGCTAACAGTTTTTTGTGGATGAAACCCGATCACATCAAAATACAGAGATAAGGGCGCGTGGCAATATCGTAATACCCCTGATACAGAAGGAATAACCCCCAACGAACGCCACAAGGCTTCAGCACCAAATGCTAACCCTCCATGCCCGCTCTCATTTTGCTGCACGCTTTCGGCACTTCGCTTCAGAGCCACTGCAGCCAAACGAGCCTTGTGCGCTTCCCACTCCCGACTCGGCCTGCCGTCGCATCGTCTCGGCCTCGTTTCGACGACGTTCTTCATCAGTACGACCTTCCACACTGTGGACCCAGAGCAGGAACGCGAACGCCGGAATTAGTGGGCAAGGTTGAATGAAGCCTTGTGGCGTTCTTCCGGCGCCCCGTTGGTTACAGCTTTTGCAAGGGGTTATTTAAAGGGGTACTGACACGAATATTTTCAGTTGTCGTTTTTTTGCGTCAAATGAAAGGCCAAACCCTCAAGAGCCTAGAAAAGGTAGTGCTGAGCGCGAGTGCGCCCTGAAAAACTAATTACAGTATGTTTTTAAAAGCTAGTTTCGGTTCCTACTGTACCCTGACGTCACAACACGGTATGAGCTTCTTGTCACGTGCTCGGACAATATATAATGACGTTTCCACGGCCGCTCCGCACCGTGGCTGTATACGTTGGTGAAGCACAAGCGGCCATTTTGGAAGTTTTGATGACGCACAAGCGGCCATCTTGGAAGTTTTGGTACCTAACGTCATCACAACTAGCCAGACTGCTGCGTGAAGTCACCAGAATTTGTACTGCAGCCTGACGTCAAGCTAGTGTCGATGTCAGTAGGTGCGCCATGGAAAAATTGACTTTAATATCATAAAATATCTTATCAGCATTCGCTGAGCTTCACACTTGCTCAGAGCCGTCCCTGCATACAGGAGATATGTATGGCAGAGCAAGCTCTCCTTCGAAAAAAAGGTGTCAGTACCCCTTTAAAGGGACACAGAACTTAAACATTAAATAACAAATTTTGTCGAACTGGGGCGTCGTAGGGTGACATCACCACGTGATGATTTTTTGCATCACTCGTCATCACAACCACCCTTTTGATGTCTCTATGCGCACCTTTTCGTTTTACTAGAGAAAGCTAACTTTTGGTAACAGGAATACTGATGTGGATCACGTGGAACGGTCATGTGAAACACGTTAGTAAAAAGGTATCTTCTACAGTGGGAACAATAGCACCCTTGAAAAGCTGGGCGAGTTGGCGTGGTATAAACTAATTAATTAACAGCGCAAAGGACGGAGGCAGAGAAATTCGGAAACAACAGGACGGCGCGCTGTTTATTGATTCTGTTGTTGACTTCGCCTCCATAGCTTCATTATTAGAAAAGAAACTGGAAGTATATATATTTTTTTTATTTTGCGCATAAACCCCAGCACCTGAATGTCAGTGTCACCGGTTTTAATCTTTTCTTCGCATTTTGGCCACATTGGCTCAATAAAATGTCTTGAAACTTGGTACCATATAGGTCGGCAAAAAATGTCGAGCTCGCTCCGACTCACTCATGGAATATATTTCGCCCTTAGGGCTCCCTCGGACTCACCAAAATTTTCCTAAACTGCACTCACTCGGACTCACACTCACTAATTTCTTTTTCTCAGCCGGACTCAAACTCGCCTAAATATTACTCATTCGGACTCACTCAGGCTCAGACACACGGCTATAGATCTTAGTCTGAGTGAGTCTAGTCACGAGTCCGTTAGCGTCCGCTGCGGTGGTATAGCGGCTACGGTGCTCGACTGCTGACCCGAAGGTCGCGGGTTCGATCCCGGCCATGGCGGTCGCATTTCGATGGAGGCGAAATGGTAGAGGCCCGTGTACTTAGATTTAGGTGCACGTTAAAGAACACCAGATGGTCGAAATTTCCGGAGCCCTCCACTGCGGCGTCTCTCATAATCATATCGTGGTTTTGGGACGTAAAACCCCAGATATTATTATACGAGTCCGTTAGCGCATAATTAACTTTTTTGATCAGGATGTCAACGCACTTAAACGCCAATATCTCGCATAATCGGTGCACTATACAATACGTATTTCGATCTCGTACCTTCACATACTAGTGATCAGGTATCGCAATCCAGTAAGCACATTTTTATTGAAAGATATGACCGTTACACGAGATATCTATATCAAAAACTTCCTTTGAAAAACCTTGTTTTTTTTGTTTGTTTTTTCTTTGCGGGAGGGGGGGGTTCAAGGCCAACGCCGCCTGTCAAGGCACGCCTCTGATCAATAAATACTGAGCTGGCGTATGAACGCTAGTGCGTTGAAATATCTGTGAGTAGAAGTGAGTATCAGCGTGAGCCTCCACAAGGCTGATAGTAATGCTGAAGTTGAATAGTTAATATCGAACTCAGGCAAATCGTATTATCCCTTATATGAAGTTAGTACGTTGTCTCGGCTTCCTAGAATGCAACGTGATTCATTTTTTTATAGGGAATTGTGCAGTCCATGAGATGCCGTCATGGTATATGATATCATGGCGAGCTGTGGCAACAAAACTCAAGGCGGCGGCGCCGTTAGTATTTTTTTTTTCGCGTTTTCTCGCTGACCAAGCGTATACACGGCATAACAGAGGTTCTTTTAGTATTGCAAAATGGTAATACGAGAGAAAAAAAACATGCTTTTCCTCTGTGTAGTGTCGCTTTAAGGTTTGAAGAGGGTCAATTAACAAACTTCCGTCGGATCAACTGACTGATCGAAAATAACTTTTTTTTTTCGTTAGAAGTGGACAGTCATGTATTGTGCAGGTAGTTGAATTTCATCATTGCATTTCGCATTCTTTATACTCTGGCATAAGTATACAACATGTGCCATTTCTTCATTTTAGTAAACAAAAACATAATACCAATGATTGGTGTGATGCGACAGGCGATTCCCCCCATCTTTGCCTTTTTATGGTGCGTTTTTGTTTCGTTTTGTTTTTGTTTTGTTTTGTGTGTGTGTGTGAGAGAGAGAGAGAGATCACTTAATCCTCGTTCACTTCCCCTTAACCACATAAGTCTACACATGGAGCCTTAAATACGTAAACCAAAGGGGTTTTAAGAAATTTGCTTAAAGCACTTGCTGGGGCATTTGCCCTATACTGCTGAGCACTCGTGCTTCAGAAATTGGGGCTTGGCGAGTGGTATCCGCTTATTCGCATCAGCTGTTTGTGCTCCGTTATTGTAGGTGCTACCTTAATTATCAACTAAGCGATCGCTGTACCTGACGAATGTATATAATAACACCTCCGACTGAGCATTGACGACGTGACCTTAGCTAAATTTTGCTCTCATGCTCCACGTGAAAACCAGAAAAGCACAAAGGCATACGTCGAACAGAATGTGTCAGGCAAGATTAGTCATGTTTTAAGGGGCACTAAAAAGACATACGATTTTTCTCGTATTAGTAAACTACCGTTTCACAATACCTATAATGCACAACTCTAACCGCGAGAAGACGCTTTGTAAGCGAGAATACGCGCAAAAAGAACATGCGACGCCAGCCTGAAGTTCCCGCATCAACTAGCTGTTACGTCATGCATTTTGACGGCGTCCACTCGGACTTACGTTGGTTTTTAAAGGGGCCCTGCAACACTTTTCTGAGCAATAGTATCAGTATTGGCGCATGACGCTTCGCGAATCACATGCCGGATTTTTTTTTTTTTTAGAATGCGTCAAGTACGAGCGGAGTTAAGGCCGAGACAGACGGTACGATTTTCCATGCGATGCGACGTCCGACGCGGCCGTGGGGAAACCGGAGTGGTGACCTTTCATAGCATCGGAGAGCCACCATTCCAGCTGCCGCACGGCCGCGTCGGCCGTCGCATCGAATGGAAAATCGTACCGTCTGTCTTAGAGCACTGCACGGGCCCGGGCCGGCCCGAAAGCCCGAGCCCGGCCCGGCCCGGCCCGCGGGCCGGGCCGGGCCGTCCGAAGCGTTTTCCAGCGGGCCCGGGCTGGGCTCGGGCTTCAAAGTGCGGGCCCGGGCCGGGCCCGGGCTTGATGCCGCGGGCCTGGGCCGGGCCCGGGCTTGAGGCTGCGGGCCGGACTCGGGCCCGCTCATTAATAGGCGTAAGTCGGGCCTTCGAGCACACGCGAAGGTTATGCATTGCATGGTCTAAGGTATACTGTGCCAAGCTGAAGTGACACGTATATAAACAGCAGTAACAATGGGCCAGATCACGGTTGTTCCCATGGGAGGCATAAAGATTTCGGTCTTTTATTCGAGGTTGACACATACGATACATTTCATTTATATTCCTTAGTATTACGTGCCAAAACCACGGCATGATTACGAGGCACGCCGTAGTGGCATCGGATCAATTTCGACCACCTCGAGTTCTCTAACGTGCACCTAAAGATAAGTATATACACGGGTGTTCTTCCATTTCGCCCCCACCAAATTGCGGCCGCCGTGGCCGCGGGAATCGCACCCGCGTCCTAGGACTTAACAGCGAAACAGCTTAACCGCTGAGCTACCACCGTGGGCAAAGCAACATTTCTATGCATGTACTACACACCGGATTTTCCGTCCGATCGCCCGCTACAAAGCGCACGGCATCATTAATAATCATCATATACAACTAATATCCTCTAGCGGGCCTGGGTCGGGCCTGGTCATGAACAAGCGCGCCCTGGATTAGTTTAGTAATGAACGCCCGGGCCCGGGCCGGGCCCGGGCTTGGAACGACGGGCCCGGGCCGGGCTCGGGCTGGATACGGTCAAGTACGCCCGGGCCCGGGCCGGGCTCGGGCTTGGAACCACGGGCCCGGGCTGGGCTCGGGCTTCATAAAGCGGGCCCGGGCCGTAAAATCCGGCCCGTGCAGTGCTCTAGTCTGTCTCGCGCTTTAAAAGGATTCGTCGCACGCTTGAAGCGCGAGTGCTCTGAAAGCTACGCAGGGAGGGGGGTGACAAGGGGGCAAGAAGACGCGGCCTTTCGCAACGCCAGCTGCCCTTCGTCAGCGCGCGTCATGACCCTGAGCAATTTCTTTTTAGGGGCGAAGCTCCTTAAAGGGACACTAAAGGCAAATAACAATTTATGTCAGAGTGAAAGCCCAATGTATGACAACTTCTAAAACGGCAATATTACCAACAGCAGTGCCCTACTTACCGAGAAATTAAGCTAAATGTATCACATGATGAGCGCCACGAGTGGGACATTTTCGAAGTGATCCCGATGACGTAGGGAAGTCGGCCTAGAATAAATCACTAGTAATCAAACTAGCAGCAGTAAAAAAATGACATTCCGAGCATCAAAAGACGTAATAAAATGCTGTTTGTTCGTTTCCGCTTGATTCATGGAAAACAAAACCTCCGTGGCGTTGCCATGGGGAACGGCGCGCGTGGTTCAAAGGTTCCGTTTTCGTCGAACTGCGCCTCGCCCGTCTCAGTCGTAGTTTCGGGATCGCGTACTGCCGTGCGTGTTTTGCGCGCTCGTGAAAGTCGCTCTGACAGAAAGTTCGACAAAATGCCGCATGCGTGTGATATTGCCGGATGCCCGAATGGTGCACAACGCCAGTGCTGCAGCAAGGAAACCGGTGTGTCTTTTTACTGGGTGCCGCGGAATGAACCCTTACGCTCGAAGTGGCTTAGTGTCATGCCATTGCGCCAGTGTGCTAAACAGTCAAAACCTCTGCGTGTGTGCTCGCTGCACTTTCGTACTGAGGATTACGAGACCAACCGCAACTTGGTGACGGCTTTGAATGTGCCCATCCGAGCAAGTCTTTGCCGCAGCGCCGTTGTTGCTACTGTGGGTCCCGCTACTTCCGCTCGGCTGCTACTAGTGTCGGCGGCCGCGCAGTAAAATCGGGCAACGTTGGGCACGGCAGCAGTGACGTATGAGAGTCGTATTTTCAGGCGGGAGATTTGAAGCGCGCTAACGCGATGCGGACCACTAAAAACGTGATTTTATTTCAAAGTAAGCACTTCCTTGGCACAAAAGCAGCACTACGAGGCTTCTGGACCGCTATTTCAACAATCAACGTCGACTTAATATTTGCCTTTAGTGTCCCTTTAAGGCGGCACCCGTTCGTCCCTCGTAGTCGTAGTCGTAGTCGTAGTAGTAGTAGTCGTAGTGCGTAACCAGTCTTACGCTTTGACCTCCAAGGTGGTGCCGGTGGGAGATTTTTCCTGTGCGTTGTTGAACAATAAAAAATTCGCAGCGTTAGCTAAAAGCCGACTTCTTCTGTCTCTCATTCCCATTAGCAGCCATTGTTTACCTCCAAGGTAGTGCCTGGTGAGATTTCTCCTGTGCGTGATTAAACAATAAAAATTTTGTTCAAAACGCCGTTGATTGATGAAATAAACCAACGAAAGACGCCAGATGTTTCTAAAGCAAAACGAAGAGACGCCAGCTGCTTAACGAAAGACGCCAGATGTTTTCTAAAGCAATGGTTTTCTAAACAATGAAAATTCACAGCGTACATGTAAAATTAAAGTGAGCTGCAAGTCGTCATAGCTCATCGAACCTTTAGTATAAACGCGCCCGATCTCACGTCGGTGATGATGTACTGGGCAGAATTCACGGAAGATTCACGGTTTACCGATGAACCTCCGCAGCTTCGCCCACTCATCATCATTCACTCCGTGGATATGCTGTGATTTTTTTTTCTTTGAACGTACGGCTTACTTTCAGTGTGATCGAGAGCGCGGGCACGTGGCGACATCCCGCGGCGGCCACGGTAACTACGCAGCTTACGATGCTCAAATCAGCCAACGGCGGTGACTTTGGGTATATGGCGCAGTAATATTGATATATGGCATCATTTGTAGAGAGAAGAGGGGGCGATTTTTAGTTGACTGAGAATTAATTGTAAATTCCAGGCCGCATGCTGCGCTATAATGTTTGGCTCTCCTGTTGTCGGGAGCCTCGACTACCGATCGGCAGCGTCTTCTGCAGGCGCTCAAAAAGTGTTGCAGGGCCTCTTTAATCGCCGAATGATATGCACTGTCCTCTAAGAAGGCCAGCAATTTACTATACAAAGTTTCAGGAAGTTCCGTTTGGCATATATTGCCATGTGTGCATTATTTGGGACCCTTTCACCAGAACAAGCATCAATACTCTTGAAAGGATACAGAGAAGAGGATACTCTACACTCAAAGAAAAAGCGAGTTTTTTGGGGGGTAGTTCTGCCACACAACTATAATCGCCATCTACCTCGTATCATCTTGCGTTATCACCGCGGTCCCGGCACTCCCCGGTCACAAACGGCGTGCGCGCTATCAGCGTGACCGATAGAAGTCTTGATAGGAAAGTGGCGAGAACCGGGTTTTCCGCGAATACTCATTTTTTCGCAGTGGAGGCAAAAAATATCACGACTGAAGTTCCTTTGCTCCTTAATAAATGGTAAATTTTACATAGATCTCGAACCACACACACACGCACACACACACACACACACAGACATATATATATATATATATATATGGTGTCCCAGCTATCACGCAGCATGATTTAAAATAAGAGGAACGGCGCTACGCGAAGCAAACCTACTGCATATTGTTCCTAGCACACTGAAGTAGCCACTGATATTTTTTCCGTTATTGAGGTTTGATTAATTAGTCATAATTATATTTGTAACTCGACAAGTACTCACCTAACTGTCAAAATGTCAATGAGGCGTATGTAGGCATGTTCAAATGGCATCTAACTGCGCTACTTTCAACAACGTGCTAATTGCGCACTCATTTTTTCCGGTTGATCAAGAAAGGGGGTGCAGGGGGGGGGGGGCTGCTTCCCCTTGGAATTTTGGATAATAATTTTCTATGCAGTAGCAGTAAGCTACGCAGCTTGATCAGCACACACCAGTCCCGCATATCCGCGTGAAACAGCCTTCAGGATTACCAGTCATACCTGCACGTTACACACTGCTATGGACTAATCTTGCCGGTCATGTCACGGCAATGAAACAAAAGCTACCTACGTTGTATGCCCCGGCCTCTGCTGATGCCCCCCCCCCCCCCTGCAAAAAGTTCTGCGGACTCCCTTGCATACATAACCTTTTCTAAAACTAGGAAAGCCCGTCATACTCACCCCCTCACTCTCTTCCCTTATGCCGCCAGGACTAACTTCTTTGAATTTTCTTCTTTTTTCCCCGAACTATTGAGGAATGAAACCTTTCCATCATCTAAACTCGCCTGAACCAATATTCAGAACTACGCTCTCACTATTTCTTCAGCAACATCTTCATTTTTCTTATATTTGCTTGTTTGCCTTCCTTCTTTTCATATTTTTAATTGTGCCTTGTACGTTCGTTTCTTGCTTTATAGCTTGCCCCTCCGGCTTGACCACATGGTCCGCAGTATAATGTAAATTAAAAAATAAACAAAAATACGATAAAGCACCTTGGAATTCGTGACGTCACGCTGACATTCATGTGCATAGATTTCGGCGCGAAATTTAAAAATGAAACTTTGACCTTCGTTTTTCCTTCTATTATGGTGAAATTAACGACAGTGCAGCTATCAAAACAATAATTCATCAGTCTAAATTCAGTGTTTCGAATCGCGGCCGCGGCGGCTGCATTTTCGATGGAGGCGAAAATGTTTCAGGCTCATGTAGTTAGACTTAGAGGCATGCCAAAGAACCCCGGCTGGTCGAAATTTCCGGAGCCCTCCACTACGGCGTTCCTCATAATCATATCGTGGTTTTGGGACGTTAAACCCCAGATATTGATTAATTAAATTCAGCGTTTTTCTTCAGTGTCCCTTTAAACTCTTAGGCCGTGTGAGGACAGCGCTGCTTGCTTTTTACTCTCGGGTTATGTTTTATGGTGCCCCTCATAAGATGGCGGAGGTCCGGCTTCACTTCCGGCACATAGTCGCCACTCCAGTCATCTTGAAGACCTACCTTCCTGACGTAAACCTCGTCATCCAGCACACTGTAAACGTTACACACGTTGAAAGCAAGGGCTTCGTATCTTCACTGCCTGATAAGGGATGCGCGTCGCAACTTGCTGACGCATCGGAGAAAGAACGCGCACGTCGTCCCTGTTATCGCAATGAGATATATCGGCCCGTATCTGACGAGGCCTACATCTGAGACCACTGGAATCACTGGCGCACGGTTGCGTTGTCACGTATTTCCTGTTTCAAGTCCGCGAGCCATGTTTTAGCGTAGAAAAAGGGAACAAAGCCTGCAGGTTGCGTTAAGCGCTGTTATCAGTCTAGGCGGCAGATACTCGGGAGCAGTGGAGGGGTGGGGGGCTGCCACGCAGAATGCCTGGGTTCGATAGCCTCTGATTTTTATTATTTGCATCCATCGCGATTTTTCGCTCGCAACCAACGCTGCCAACACCGACACCGGAATTTCTGCGACCCGGACTTAAAGGGACAATAAAGAGCAAAACGATTTTTCTTGCATTAGTAAAGTAGTCTTCCACGATACCAAAACACCACGCTTTCTGCGCGAAGACGCTTAATAAGCGAGAAAACGCGCAAAAAGAAAATGCAGGTGGCGACGCCACCTTGGAATTCCCGCACCATTTGCCGTGACGTCACATATTTTTGATGGCGCCTGCTTGGCCCTACGTAGTTCCTAATCGGTTAAATCGAAGTACATTGTCCTCTGAGGGGGCCAGAGACTTGACATAACGAGTTTGTGGAAATTTCGTCGAGCCAGTGGCGCCAAAATACGTTAAATGCTTTGTGAAGTCTTTTACGTCACGAATGACAAAGTTCGGCGCGAAATTTAAAAATGAAACTTTGAAGTTGGTTTTCTCCTCTAATAATAAACGTATGGTGGTGAAATAAACTGCACAAGAGTTCTCCGAGCACACTTTATCAATCTAAACCAATTCATTGCTTCTCTTTAGTGTCCCTTTAAATGAACTCTGTAGCGATAAAAAAAGATACCGATTCAAGTAGGCGCGCGTATTGCCGATGATCGCATGATAACGATAGCCCGACGAAAAGAGCGGTCACCAGTCATCGCACGTTTACGCGTAGCAGCATACACATATCACACAGGTGACAGGGACACATGCTTATGTTTTGTCTGGAAGCGTTATCTCCGCTATTGTTCGGCGGCCTCGTTCGCCGGCAATTGCAGCTGCGGTTGCAACGACGAACCGTGTTTTTTTATTTGTTTTATTTTTTTGAATGTCTGAAAAAAAAATGTATAGAAGTACTCGCTGACTGCTTGGCACGAAACCGATTCCCGCAAGGCGTGGGATCGGCAGAATTTTTTTTTTTTTCTCCTTCTGGAAACACGCTGCATGTCAGGTTCAGAGCTGCAGCACAGACTCGGTATCTGAACGCTATCTAACTGCATGGACGCGAAGCTAATACGCTAGACGCAAATAGGCGTAGCACCCTGAAACGAACTTTAACACACTTCTACCAAGCATTCTCGTTTTCTATTTATTTTTTTATAATTTTTTTTTACATCGGAGCTGTTATATGCTAGGCCATAGTTTCCAGCGGATCGCTGCGCGCTCAGGCCAAAAACTTCTAGCGCCTCTCAGGGAGCAGTGGTCACAGCAGTGGTGTATTTTGAACCATTAAAGTGGAATCTCTTGGCGGAAGAAACTAATGCATTAGACAAAAACGCCCGGGGAATAAATACATTAATTAATAAAATAAAATAAACTTTTTTGGTACGGCTGTGCCGCGACCCCACACTCCGAAAGCGAGTGTCTTAACAAACACGCTAGTAGGACATGCTAGCCAAACATTCTAGACAAACATGCTAGTAGGAAGTAAACGCAATAAAGGGATCGAGAGCCAATTTTTATGGTATACGTCTTTTCTTTAGGGCAACGGAAAGCTTACCGGTCAGTGTGTGCAATCACGGAATGGCAACGCGCAAAACAGCGTGACACATTTATTTACATTCGAAATGTTTCGATGTGCGGCGACTATGAAGTCGTATAGACACAACACATGCTGGAAACAGTGGGAGGTTAGCGCGAGAGCGGTTCAAGTTTGTGCGCGGCGGTTTGCTGCGCATGCGCCGCGGCTCGTGGAACTCCTCTTAACTCGTACGCAGCCCAGAATAGAGCGGGATGGATCATAATATACATACTTAAATTTTCAGGACTAATTGTGGCGCGCATGACAGCATCCGACTATGTCAGACTACGTACAACGAGGCGAACGACTCCATAATCCCGCTTCAAGGCTTTTCCGCTAGGCCGCGCGACATACCGATTTTTCGTGACTTTTAAACGCGATTTAACCAGATCGCGAAAAGGATGCTTGAATCTGTCACTACAAGTCACTGTCTTCTCATTTGCACCAGGATCTAATCGCACGTTCTGTCGGTCCCTTTAACGATATGAATGCGTCATGCTGGGCCAGTTGGTGCAGCATATTGTATGAGCGGAAAACAGCAGGAATAAGTGACAGACTCAGAGAACATGCATCATCATTGAAGGCTCTCGCATGTGGCACGCACCTGTCTCTGCACTGCAAAAAGTGCCGGTGCAATCCGCAGTTTACGAGCACCAATGTTCTTTGCAAATCAAAACACAGACTGGCCAGGGAGATCGCGGAAGCTGGACAGATTAAAGCAAACTGAACCACGCGCATCAGTGTTCCCTCGGAAGCGTTGAACGATAAAGAAACAGGCTTTCCAAATAGTTGAATGGCGGCACATATCAGTTCGGATAAGTAACCTTCCTGTTGGCCTGGCCTTTCTAGTGATAAGGTGGCTGTGCATGCGCGATTCCGTGCTTTCGTGTGAGAAAAATTTCCAATAAACTGCAGTTGTAAGTTGAGCGTCTGTCCTGTCACGTTCTTTCCTTCCTATTCCTGTTTCCTGCCCACACAATCGACAAATGCGTTGTATTCGCGGTGCAAAACAAATGCAAAAAGAGAACGCTTTTCTCTAAAGGATTCGTCAAGTTTCGCGGTGGTGCAATGAAAGCCCTCTACTTGACAACATACAAAGCCCACACAGGGTGGAATGGCATTGCGTATCTTTTTTTTTTTTTTTTTACTGGGAATTCACTGCCAATCCATGATTGTGGCGGTGCAGGCGCAAGGAAGAAACGAGAGTCTATTGTAGCTTGCCAAGTTAACAATAATATCAGTCCATAATTTTATGCAACTACACTGTACACTTAAAGATATCATTGCGGGAAAAAACAAGAAAAAGTTAAGAACAAAAGAAAGCTGAGCTACAGCCGTAGGCGTGCGCAGAGTTTTCCATTAGGGGGGGGGGGGGTTCTTAGTTTTAAGAAAAACACTCCTAAACAGCTTAGGCTTACGCCTTGCAATGCAAGGAACATCTACTCCTTCATAACTGCACTTCAGCAAACAGTCGAACACACGCTACAGAGAACATGGGCAGGTGCACAAGGCACCCGACTCTACGAAACACATCCAAGAATCTATACTCTTCATAAACGAAGGTAACGCGTGCAATCACGGACACAAGTGAAGATAACATGCCTTGCCATGAATCGTTACGAACTAGCTCAGCCTTCTGTTCTAAAATCGGTATAACCGTGCTCTGAATGGCGTGACTTGCACGTAGACGTATTTCTGTAATGCGAACCCTTTGACGGGATGTAAAGTATTTTCATAAGTATTTCCTGGATCGGCATTAAAACACACAAACACACGCGCACGCACACTTTCTACGCTAAAATGGGGGGGGGGGGGGGATGCAATAAGACACGAAATGAAACTATCATATAAAGCTATAATCTACACAATGCACTAGTATATTAAATCATCTTTTTTAAAGTTTAGTTTGAGGGAAGGCTACCGCATCTACTCGCATAAAATCAGCACTGGCTAAAGTTATTTCTGAAGAAACTATCCGCTCTTAATAACAATGCAATCTAAGCGTACTATACTATGTATATGCCTCGAGATCCGTTAAATAACTCGAACAGTACGACAGTACCGCTGGAGAACTGTCAAACTCGCCGCAATGTTTTCTTCCTTTTTTTTTCGATTTTCTTAGAAATAAACACTAATTGGTTCACGCATGTGAGATACACCTTCACGCCCTACAGTGGCTCGTGAAGCTGCGCAGAAGTTTTAGGATCATAAAGAGATTAACAAACGTTATTTCGCTAGCATTATACCTATCACTTCACGGCCGAGTCTGTTGAACAAATACTGTTTCAGCACAAACGAAACAAAAGCGTGTTCTAAAGACAAACAATCCTGTTTTAATTTTTGCCAAAAGATAATTGGTGTCGAAATTATACCGAGCGAATCGGGAATGCGCTACCACGCATGATTGAATCTCGTCATTCCAACCACAAAGTCAGGCTCACTCTCAGAACCAGTAAAACACGCCTCAATTATTTGCGCACTGACCGGGCTACCTCTTCCAATCATTGCCCAGAGAATCACCGCAGAAACTGCAGCTACAAATTCATTAAGTTTCAGGGGTTTTCTCCAGAAGTGGGCACAATGCGCGTTGTTCCAAAGTCAGTGGAAGAGTGTAGCGAACATTAAAAAATTTTTAAAAAGTAAGGCAACTTCGCACCAGTGGTTCCAAGCCTGAAGGTATACAGCGGCCTTCCTTTTTCCTCTATTTCTCTCTCTTTGTATCTTATTTCTCTTTGTTTCTCTCTTTCCCTCTATCTGTACCCGTCCTCTCGCCCGTCAGAGGTACTGCATCCCACGCCAGACAAATTGGCGCACATGTTCTGGTAGCGAAACAGAAGACGAAGAAGAGGACGAAGAGAACGCGCACCGTTCACGATGACGATAATTTCTTGTCGCGTATCCACAGAGTTTTGTTGAGCTCGAACAGCTCCGCTGATAAAACGAAGAAAAAATTCGAAACTATCTCTGCATACCGACATAGGAGACACATTTGTACCGAGGCCCAGCAGCATTGAAATAACAATAACAATAACGGCGAGGAAATAAAGTTGTGTTCGAGAAAACGCGTCAGCGGATGTACGGACTACACGCGCGCAATCATCTGCGCAAGAAAGAACGCTATGACAATGGACAATGAAAATGTAAACGAGGATTTGCTTGTCTACAAGGAGGCGCTCATCCGTGCGGTTCTTTCGCCTTTTACGATAGAATCTAAAAGCACGCAAGGCGAGCGCCGAGAAGAGGCTTGAGACACACGAGCGCTGACTTAAAGGAACACTAAAGAGAGAAAAACGATATTTCTCATATTAGTAAATCACAGTTTTACAATTCCAAAATAGCCACGCTTGCCGCGAGAAGACACTTGGTAAGCGTGAAAACGCACAAAATGAAAAAAAAAAAGAAGAAATTGGGGCAGCCCACTGTGGGGCAGCCCAACACGAGTGGTGCGAAGACTGAGAACTAGCGGCGCTGGTGGCGTTGCCCTCCTCCTCACCCTCATTTCCCTTTCCCACCCCTTGCTATACTATACTACACGCATGGCTATGCTTTCTGTCTCTTTTCTGTCGCTGTTTCGTGTGTGTTTCTATTTCTTTCTCTCTATCTTTGCCTGTCCTTCCCATTCTTTCTGTTTTTCTCTCTCTCCCTCTCTATACTCATTCTCTCACCCATCCGAGTTACTGCATTCCACGCCGGACAAATCGGCGCACGTGTTCTGGTAGCGAAACAGATAAAAAAAGAGGGCGAACATGAAGAAGAGGACGAAGAGATCGCGTGCCGGTTCATGATGATGATGCTTTTCAGGTTACGCCACGCGACATAACGAAAAGCTTAAAGGGACACTAAAGAGAAACAATGAATTGGTTTAGATTGATAAAGTGTGCTCGGAGAACTCTTGTGTAGTTTATTTCACCACCATAGGTTTATTATTAGAGGAGAAAACCAAGTTCAAAGTTTCAGTTTTAAATTTCGCGCCAAACTTTGTATTTCGTGACGTAAAAAGTTTCAAAGAGCATTTAACGTATTTTGGCGCCACAGGCTCGACGAAATTTCCACAAACTCGTTATGTCAAGTCTCTGGCCCCTTCAGAGAACAATGTATTTCGATTCAACCGATTAGGAACTACGTAGGCCCAAGGAGGCGCCGTCAAAAATATGTGACGTCACGGCAAATGGTGCGGGAATTCCAAGGTGGCGTCGCCACCTGTATTTTCTTTTTGCGCGTTTTCTCGCTTATTAAGCGTCTTCTCGCAGCAAGCGTGGTGTTTTTGGTACCGTGGATGACTACTTTACTAATGCGAGAAAAATCGTTCTGCTCTTTAGTGTCCCTTTAACAGGTCCGCTGTAAAATGCGGGTGGCCATGCCACCTTGAAATTTCAGCAGCAAGGGCCGTGACGTCATAGATTTTTTACGGCGTCTACTAGGTCCTACGTAGATCCCAAACGGTAAAAACGAAGTACGTTGTCCTCTGTGGGGGCCATAAACCTAACATATGCCAAGTTTTACGAAGTTTCGTTCAGCCAATATGGCCAAAATACGAAAAAAAAAAACAACTGAAATTCGTGACGTCACCATCGGATATTTCGGCGGGAAATTTAAAAGCAAAACTTTTGACATTGGTTTTTCTCATCAATTAATAAACGACGGTGATATTAATGACACTTAAGTTTTCAGGCTATAATTTATCGGTATAAACTAATTTGTCGTTTCACTTTAGTCTGCTTTAACAACAACAAATATTAATTGTAAGTAAGCGTTCATGTGTCTCAAGCCTCTTTAAGTTTCTATCATATGTCTACGTTGGTTGGTTGGTTGGTCCTCAGTTACTTGGCGCAACCCACCACGGGGGATCGGCCATGAAACAGGCGGTACCTTATTTTAGAAATTAAATTGTTTTACAATACGAATAAGTTTAGGAATGAATGTTTTAAAAAATTAGATTCACTGGTACAACCCAGATGCTAAAAAAAAAAAAAACCATTTGAATAGGTTGAAACAGTGAAATGGTGCATAAACGTAACATTCTGTTCTTTTTGTTTCCCGTAAAAACTCGCACACGGCTGCGTACACGCCCAAACAGTCACCTTAGTCGATTTCATTTCGTCGTTTACTTCGCCACTGGTATGTACGAGCCACTATATATCCTAAATTCAATCAAATTTTCAGAGTATGCACTCTCAAGTGATGATCTGTACGAAAAATGAGAGGCGTAACTCTAACAGCAATATCTAGGGTTTTACGTGCCAAAACTACGATATGATTATGAGGCACTCCGTAGTGGAGGGCACCCCATAAAATGGGAAACCCAAGGCTTTGCGTAAACAATCGCATTGGGTTGTCACAATGCGCATGCGAAAAACTCAAATTTCTGCAGCAAGACAGACAGTTGGTTAGGTTTATGAACGCATGACCTCATGAGGTCATGCGTTCATAACTTAACCAACTGTCCGTCTTGCTGCAGGTTCTTAAATATTAGCAGAGCCGAGTACCCGGACCTTGGGTATATTTAAGAACCTGCAGCAAGATCCCGGTTGGTTAGGTCAGGTTAGACACGGACAAAAGCGAGAAAACGGCCAACACAGCGCTGTGTAGTTTGACTGAAGCGAACAAAACCAATCACGGTCATGTAGAAGTAGAGAAGTCGACTCGTTATATCTGCGCTGTCATGTGTGTATGATCCATTCGGCAGCAACAGTGGGAGTCGGCACAAAGGGGAGCGTCTCTTTAAAGCGCTCGCTGAATTTCAGCCGAGAGCTTTTCAAGATCACTGAAGCACATCGCCGAATAAAGTCGCTGGAAAGCCGCCCGAGGTGACCTAAAAGGGTCGTTAGCAATGAGCTGTCGAGAGCTACCCACGATTTTTCACACGGAGATAACTGAACAGGTGGGCAAAGCGACCTCTTTTCAATCGAACAATTTTTTTTTACGCATGGTACGTTTTGAAGGGCAAAAAAAAAAAAAAAAGATACAATAGAAAGCACGCGCTCAGCATGTCGCCCATTCAAGGGCGCGTGATTGTTTCAGTGGAGAACGCGCGACTGAAACAATGCCCGAAGATTACGATCTATACCGCGAGTCACCTTCATGAGTAAACCGCATGAATGGACAGCAGCGCGCGATATGACAAGTTCGTCGCGACGATTGGATCACAACGTAGTGATCTGACCGGCTTGAGAAAACACCGCCCCGCCAATTGACAACCGCGAGAGCTGGGCCGTTCTGGCAAACAAATCTTTGCATACAGTAGCTCGGTGTCAAATGCTGCGTGTGGCTGACTGTTGGCGTAGGCGTCGTGCAAAAAGCTCCGCCGACCGCTGATGAGAAAAAACCGGAACGCGGGTCCACGGGAATGCGCGTTGGCCTGTTCCGGTTAAAAGCCGCAGGCTGGTAGAACTAACTTCGGCACCACAGAGAGACGCCCCACAAGGCCTCTCGTGCAAGCATTTCCAGCCTGTTCGCGGCTCATGCAACAAGCGCGATCACGAGTGTTGCTCGGCTGCACGCCGCTTTTAGAATAGGAAACATCGAAGGCGCGCCGCTGCGAATTCTTTTCCCATAATCGGCAGAGCGCGGTATGGATAACACAAACAAATCGCTTACATTGGCCGCTCGCTGTCCGACGAAAGCACCGTTCCACGACTCTTAACCTCACACGCACGGCTCACAACAACACCGGCGTTGTTCCTCGACGCTCACTCATTGCTGCTGGCTGTCGCAAACTGTCACACACGGGTCACACATCAACACCACTGTCAACACCGAAATACACCGAGCGCACGTAAAACAGTAAAACGAGGAAAGACACACACGCCGACTTTCCACACACACATAAAAATCCAAACGCACTGTTCGCGTCTACGTAGTAGTGCCACTCCCTGACTGCACCCTGCAATGTTACGCAATTTGGCCATACCGCGATGTTAGCGCTACCAGCGCTACCGATGCTACCCGTGCACTGTTGTGGTGTTTGTTATGGTGTTTGTAGTGCAGCGGTCAACACTCTAAACGTGTAGCGGACGTTAAAAGCTTTAGATGCTTATAAAAAGGAGTCTCAGGACGTATTTTATTGACAGTTTTATTTCTTGTTTTTTTTTGCAGCCATCGATTATGGCGCTTACAGAGCGATAATGAACACCGGTCCCGTAGGTTGTAACTTTGCAGAATGCTGTACCAAAGCGCTACTAAAGCACTTATAACGCGTCTTTGCTTAATTAACAAGTACGTTTGTTTAGTCACCGAGCCAAGACAATCCGTACATCCATCACTTCGACTTTCATGGAAGCTCTTGCGCGTTTTCCGAGGCAACATGCTTCGCAGAGTTTGCGGCGTACTTTACACGCGAGCGCCGCGCAGTTGAAAGTTCAGCCGCAGAACTTGAAAGGCAAGAGCAAAGCATCGCAGGACTGGCTGACGAGGCACCTCAATGACCCGTACGTGAAACAGTCGCGGTACGACAACTATCGAGCGAGGAGCGCTTACAAGCTTGCGGAGATCGACGACAAGTACCACATCCTCAAACCTGGCTACAACGTCGTGGAATGCGGGGCAGCTCCTGGAGCCTGGACACAAGTTATCGTGGAAAGGATCAACGCCAACGGGACAGGTCAGACGTTTTTAAATACTATCGCAACGACAGTGTTTGAACGACGGTTTCAAGCGGGCTTCAGCTGCGGTTCACGGTTTAATGTGCTAGGAATAAAATGTCGCATTCGAACGAAACGCTTTACTCTTTCTGTATTTTGATTAAATTCACTGTTTGGACTACAAAAGAAAATGCAACTTGTTAGAGACGGCGTCATGCATTTGTTTGATCTTTATCTTGTATGCAACGGGATACCTTTTATGTTCTGTGCTACGGGTTCGTTTTCATGTTGCTATCAGACTCGTACGTTCTAGCAACTAATACGAATATTACGGCAGATTAATGTGATCAATTCAAGTCTGCTAGTTGGATTCAAGTATTACAAACCGCAAGCAAGTTGAACTGTCCCGATCTAACCGACAAAAAATAAACGTGGGTTGCTTTTTGCAGCGAGGTTTTTGAACACTTGGCGTCTCTTTCAGATTTCAACACTGCAAGAGGAACGGTCGTTAGCTTAGACCTTCTGCCTATTGACCCTATACCCGGTGCGACCTTCCTACCCAACACGGACATTCTGAAGCCAGAGTCCACAGCAAAAGTCTTGAAATGCCTCGACGGCAAATCTGCCAACGCTGTACTCAGCGACATGGCACCGAATGCCAGTGGTGTGAAATCTCTTGACCACGAGGCGGTCGTTGCACTTTCGTACGCGGCTCTCATTCTCTCCTTCAGAGTTCTCGGCGTCGGCGGTTCATTCCTGTGCAAGATCTGGAACGGCAGCGAGGCAGTCAAGCTCTCCGACGACATCAAGAGGTTCTTCACGTTTGTGAACTACGTGAAGCCGCCGGCAAGTCGCAAGGATTCCGGCGAGATTTACATCTTGGGCCGAGAGTTTAAGGGAGCCGAAGTCAAGAAGTAGCGAGTAGTGTAGCCAAGGAATTCTGGTGCAGCCTTAGTGTCGCTCGTATTGCGCATTCCTATCTGTCTGGTGCTGTGCCAACAGCAGGCAACCACTGCCAACAATGCAGGAGTGCGCACCAAGGCCGTGCAAGTTCTGCGAGTCTGCGCTCGCGAGGTACACTTGCCCGAGGTGCAACTGCGGCTACTGCTCCATCAAATGTTACAAGGATGCCAGGCATCAAGGCTGCAGTGAGGACTTCTACAAGGACTGCGTCCAGACCTACTTGCGCATGGAGCAGGCCAACCCCGAAACCCAGAAAAAGATGGTGGACATTCTTAAGGCCGTCCAGAACGAAGAAGAAGAAGGCGACGAACAGGAAACCGACGAAGTGGCCACTCTCGTCCAACAACTGGAACAGACCGACATCGATCCCGAAACTGCCTGGAGCTATCTGACCCCAGACGAGAGGCAAGAGTTCGAACGCATGGTCCAGACGGGTGATGTCGGAAAGCTGGTTCCGCTGTGGAAGCCGTGGTGGGAGGAAAAGGCTCTCGTCACCGAAGTGACGGCGGAAGAGTGCTCCGCGCCAGCCGTCCAGCCTCTCAGCGCGTTGACGAGCAAGGCGCCCGCAGCGTGTGTCGTGAAC
Source organism: Rhipicephalus sanguineus (assembly GCF_013339695.2). Taxonomy (NCBI): domain Eukaryota; kingdom Metazoa; phylum Arthropoda; class Arachnida; order Ixodida; family Ixodidae; genus Rhipicephalus; species Rhipicephalus sanguineus. The sequence goes on along the minus strand of NC_051182.1, from coordinate 167,355,281 downwards.
AGTGTGCTGAACATTTTGTGTAGTTACGTTCACGTCATAAGGCTCTACAATGGGGAGATGGTTCCGCAGAGCGCGGAAGAGTTCCTTGGTGTCAGCTTAGTCTTGACAGACGATGCTGTTTATGGCACCCCGGCCGAAGCCGTTCAGGCCGTCCTGCAAAAGGTCGTCATGACTCAAAGTGTGGCCGCCACCGATGAGCTCCCGTCTCTGCTCGGAGCTTTCCGGAAGTTCCTCGGTAGTCCGCAGTTGAAGGACAACGCGTTGAGAGCTTTGGACGAAACTCGTAGTGTATTTGACGCAGCAGCAAGAGAACCCGAATGCAAGAAGGAGCTGAAACAAAAGCTTCGACGAGCCACCAAGAAAGTCGAGTACATGATGTCGTGGACAGTTGAGTACGGCGATAAGCTGCTGTCATGCCTAAACGACATCGATGTTGAAGCTCTCGCAGTTGCCGAGAACATGTCAACATTTCAGGATGCGTGCAAGGCAGTCGAAGAACAGAGGAATAAGACCTCAAAGCCACGAGTGCTGATTGAAGAGTTAAACTAGGTGCCACGGTGATGTGTTATCGTCACATAGGCACTAGCTGTCAATAAAGCTTATGAATTCAGTTGCAAATGCCATGTTTCTTAAGATTCTTTGCAGTACCCCTTTTTGTTTCCATTATTTTGTTAAAGCTACGCTGTGCTTGATAAGATTTGGGGACTAAGCTAAGTCGTCAAGTCTTATGCCTAGATTCCAAGCGGAAAAGGTTAGTGCGCGATCTTTGTTTTGTTACACTAGTCTGAAAGGAAAAAACTGAGCAGATAAATTTTTTATTTCACAATCATTGATTATATGAAAAAGAAAACGAAAGTTAAGGTTCCATTTTTTAAAATACGTCCTGGCCAAATGCCATTGCATGTCAATGTGGTGTCACAGGTTTCAAGTTATATCTCCGTTATTGTTCAAAGTGTTTTTCATATCAATAAAAGTTACAGAAAATTGTCATGTTTCTCGCTTAAAACACTATGCAATCTATTGTTATCAATAAAGCGTTGAATAGGCCCGAGTAGATATGGAAAAAATTTTGAATTCATGACAATCTGGTGCGGTAACGTCAAGGTGGAGTTGCTTTTTTTTTTTGTATCCTCTCTAAGTGTCGTGTGGGAACACGAGAGAAGTTATTTTTCTCCTTACTGTAGCTTTAAGGTAATATTGATTTCTGCATTTTTTAGGCAGAGGCAGCATTCAAGTACTATAATAGCCAAAAAATCAGAAGCAAAAATATGTCCAGTGCAGAAAGAAAACTGTGTTATTGAGAATTTAGCAAATCTTGGTTGTTAAGGTACTGTGTCCAGCTATACATCATTGTGACAATAATTCCGCGCAGTATCATAAAAGTCTTGCATTCAGACACTTTGTTCCCATGTGTGGTCCAGAGACCGAAAAATTGGGTGCATGTTAGTGTGCACTGTTTTCTTTGTACTAATAAAAAGTAGGGTGCTCAGAGATCTGGGGGCGAGAACAACTTTGTAGTTCTATCAAGACTGAAGGCCATTTGAAGGTAATTTTTCTGTCGACTGAAGGCCAGTCTAAGCTCCTCTCCCATCTACAGGAGCAAATGTTCACAAACGTACTGCTGAAAAAAAATGCCACAAGATTGCGAACAGAACAACTTTATGTGATGAGTGCCAACATTTCAATGACAACAAAAATCATTGCAGTACACAAAATATGTCGCATAGGTTGAGATCGTGATTATGTGAGGAGCTTGCAATGGCGCACTTGTATGCAATATTGCACACTTGTGAAAGCATTCTTTAAAACCTGAAGATGCTTTCAAATTTGTAGGCAGAAAACAAAGAAAACCTCTTCATTCATCTTTTGTGCTATTCATTCAACTTAAAGGGGTACTGACACCTTTTTTTTGAAGCCGAGTTTACTCTGCCATACAAATCTCCTGCACGCAGAGACGGCTCTGAGCAAGTGTGAAGCTCAGCAAATGCTGATATTTTTTGTTTTGATATTGAAGTAACTTTTTCCATGGCACACCTACCGACATCGACACTAGCTTGACGTCGGGCAACAGTACTGATTCTGGTGACTTCATGCAGCAGTCTGGCTAGTTGTGGTGATGTCAGGTACCAAAACTTTCAAGACGGCCGCTTGTGCGTCACCAACGGAGACACGGTGCGGAGCGGCCGTGGAAACTTCACTATATATTGTGCGAGCACGTGACGAGAAGCTCCTACCGTGTTGTGACGACAGGGTACAGTAGGAACCGAAACTAGCTTTTAAAAACATACTGTAATTACTTTTTCAAGGTGCACTTGCGCTTAGCACTACTGTTTCTAGGCTCCTAAGGGCTTGACCTTGCATTTGACACAAAAAAAACGACAATTAAAGTTTTTGTGTCAGTACCCCTTCAACTTAAGAGCCATGCAAAATATGGATCAGAAGTGTACACAAGACACTGAACTATGGTCTCTGGCTGAGTTTACACAGTGTAATTTGTACACGCTAAACTTCACTGCAACATACTCAAATGAGAGGTAGGCTTGTATTAATAATTTCTTTTTCACATTTTTCTTGTCATAGCTAGTGCCTGCCCCATATTTTAAGATGTCTTTTAAAACCACTCCCGAGTAAAAGCCAGTCTTTAAGTGACCAGTAGCTAAGAGGAGGTCGACCACTAGGTCGTAGGCTAATAATTTTATTTATATTTCTGCACCCCAGCCATGGGAGTGCATGTGACATTCTGATGAATACTGTATTTGCCAATGTAAGCTGACCAATATACAGTCGTGTGCCATACGAAAGGGCACGCCGACTTACATGTTTAAGGAACAGCTGTAGGGTTGCCACCTTTTCCCGAAAAAAACCCCAAAAAAAACGGCCCTTTGACTCCACGGTGGGGGGCTGAACTATAGACGCCATATCAAGTCTTCCGCATGCAGTTCAATTTAACGTAACACTGCTTTCCTTGAGCGAACTAAACCTAATGTACAAACAAAAACAGCACAGTGAGCTAACCAACTGGTCTAATTGCTGGCATAAAAATACCACTGATTAGAATGACGCTTTGTTCATAGCTCTGTGGTGCACTGAAAAGGAACTGCAATAATTCGTCCATAGAAAGCTCTTCTTTGCGTCTGAATCCACCAGGCCAGTGGCATTGCAGGCACAAACAAACGTTAAAATGTATACAGTGATATATATATAGATACACACACACGTGCAATTATCTAATTATCGTTCCATTTGAAGGGATCTTTAAAAGGGGCTGACTAATAGTGCAAGAGTTTCGGTGATTGACGATAAATATTTACCATCGTAGTTGTTTAACTGACGCTTATAAAATGCCCCAGAAAATAAATAATTGGGATAGTATGACAAAAAAAAAAAAAAAAAAAAAAAACGGCCAATGGTGGCAGAAGCGGACCGGCAACAGGCCCGCTATCTAAAAAACCGGCCGGGCCGGTCTAAAACCGGACAGGTGGCAACCCTAAACAGCTATCGATCATGCGTGCATAGAAATCTGTTGTATTGATTTGCAAAAAGGTACAGACGGGTCCACTGTTAAAGGGAACACTTGCGTTTCGAGTATGTCCGGATTTCACTCCTGTGCAAAAGCATAGTGGCTTAGATCTGCATAACACTACTGGTGGTTGGCAGTTCGGAACCGTTATGATAGACCAGTAATGTGCACGAACAATCTTTCCGCATCCACTAGCCGTTAGGGGGCCAACAAAATTAAAGTTGCTCATTCGAGTGTTCCCTTTAACAGTGGACCGTACTATACATTTCCACATGAAAGTTTACTGCTATGAACACTTTTGCACCCGACAACTGCGTTTGACCACTACGGCCTCTTGAAGATAATTCCAGCGTTCCCTTTCATATTGTTAATGACTGTACAAGCATACCGGCTTCTTGGACAATACTCTGTTGACAGTGGCAGACTTATTTTCCTGCTTCTGCAATTCATGAGAGGCCATGTTTCCCACTACAGTGGCTCATTTCTATCGGTACAGAATGCAAGAACGATAGAGGACTGAAGTCTCTGATTGTATGTGTTGTCAACTTAAAATAGAACCTGCGGAGTAAGCCTTGGACTAAGAGCACCGCTGGACAATTATAAGCTGTTGCATGCTACAGAATGACACAATTCCAGCAGGGACAGTTCCTCTAGCTTGCAGACTGCATGGCCAAACGAACGACCAGATTTTGACAGATTACAGAACCCAAGCTTCATGGGCATTTATCGCAGTGTGTCAGGTTTTACATAGTGCCATGGTGAAATTCAATGTTCAAAGAAAACACATATGGTTGGGATGAAAAATACCAAAGGGTTAAAAAATGCATACTATGCTGACCTAAGTTCTCAATGAAACAACGAGACGTTTCAGCGCGCGTGCGGAAGCATCAAAACTGAGACTTGGCAAGTTGATGTGCATCCATTCTAACAAAAAAAAGATAGCACAAAAAAGACACAGACGAGCATACAAAATGACATACGTGAGCACTGTGGAGGCCTTATTCACGAATTTCACGTCTAATCGCTAAAGGGCTTTGGTTGGCATAGTGTGAATTGCTCACGCTTTCAAGTTTTTCATCCCAACCAGATCAGCTTCCATCAAACCTTGAATTTATAGCAGGCTGTGCAGGGGCTGAAACGTCTCGTGCTTTCATTAAAAACATTGGCTGGCATAGCATGAATCTTTTTCTGCTTTTTGATGTTTGTGTTGTGACATGTGACACGTGTGACATGCCACATCAGAAGAATGCGTGTTCACATGATAATTTGTTCACTTCCCGCCTTGCAGGCAAACTATGGGCTAAAATCGACACGATACGCTCTAAATTAATGAGCAATTTGTCAGTGGTCTCTGAAATAGTAGCCAGCTGATGTCACTTAGCTCTTAGATAATTTGCGTAACAACAAAGACTGTCTTAACAAATCTTTCACTCGTGCTGCCCAAAGCACAGCCGCTTATGTACAGAACAAGGCATGCATGAGAGGCATTACTACGTATATCTCATAAATGATTCATGTACTTTACAATTATCTGCATGTTATCTGCTTTTGAAATTGAGAAGAAATCGCTTTTCTCACTCAGAAAAGCGACATAAAAAAATGCAGTAGCTTTCATGAAGGCAGTGTGCTGTTACAGACCAACAGTGCCATAAAGAACACGTTTTAACAGAGACTTTTACAGAATAGAAAAAGTGAAATCTTATGTTCAGTGAAATGTGTTTGACAGGCGAGCTCAAAGTTAAGAAATGACAGCTTTGAAGAAATATTAAGGACATGTAATGAACTTTTTCCCAAGCAATAAAGAGAGCTGCCTAACACACCTTCTACTTACAAGAAAAAAAAATTATATACACTTGTGAAGAATAAAGCAGCTAGTTCTACTAGCTCAAAAAAAGAAAAGACCACTACTTTCCATCACATTCCCTGTACAAACCTTCTAGTCAACTTTCCACACTGCAACCAAGCACAGTCAAAACAACTTTCCAACAGCTGGCAAAAAACAGCTTCCATGCTATGACTAGGCACGTCCGTGACAGGTACTTCACGACAATCCTGGCTGCTTGCACAAAGCTCTCATTTTGCACAATTTTTTTTCTCGCAAACACTTCGCAGTAGGTACCACCACTTTTCTGCTAATCCGTCAAACCGCCACTACCGAAGGGGTCACACTGACCAAACGTTCGGCAACGGTGATGGACATGTCGATTCAACTAAGCTCTCGGTGCCGGAGTGGCAAGCCTTGTAACAATCGTTTTGCGAACACTACTTTACAAGCAGAGTAGATTTCAACCGCAAGTGATGAGACGGCACCACCCACGTGGCTAACTACAACGCTAGCCTCATAAACGGTGTGTCGCAATAACACAAACACTGCCGCAGCAGCTACTACAAGCAATAGGCGCCGAGTTTTCAATCTTTCAAGTAGAGGGGGGAGGGGGGGGAACACGCAATTTGGGCTGTTTTTCCAGGGGGTGGTGCCTGTCAGAAAAATTTCAGAGGGGGACCCAGCCACCCCGTCAGAAAAATTTCGGGGGTGCAGTCACCCAGTCACACTGTTGGAAAAACTTCCGGGGGGCACAGCCACCCTGTCGGAAGAATTTCAGGGGGGGGGGGGGGCTCAAGCCCTCCAGCCCCCTCGCAGTCGACACCTATGCTACAAGTGATCAACACAATGAGAATGGAGTCACGGAAATCGACGAAGAACAGAGATATGGGGGATCGTTTTCGATTCCCTCAACGAAAGAGCAGTTGACAATGGTGAACAGGCATCACATACTAACAATGCAACTTCTGATCTCCCTTTCGACATTCACAGAGAATGGCACATTGTACGTGGGCGCGCATGCCGACGCGCTCCGTGCACGGCGTTCACGTCTCCCTTCCACATTGCATAAGGCACAGTCTTCTCGTCTCCGTCAGTGTTTGCGGTCTGTCGTGTAGACCCCGATGATGGAGTCCGTGCTTCCTGAAGCCAGGCACATCTGCGAGTTGCACAGAACAGTTGGTCAAAGGGTCTCTGCACAATGCCGCTAAAATGGCACTATTACAGTGCGAAAGCTGAAATGTTGTGCTGGTGTATCATGCAGATGTGATGTATGTTAATGCATGATGTTCTGTGTAGGAAAACGACTAATGATGCGTTTTATTAATTTGGTGGTTTCGTCAAAGTGTATGACAATGCTGTGTTTATAATGATGGTTTGTCAAGGTGTAAGACAATGTAAACAAGATGCCTGTGCCTTTGCTGCTGTGTTTGCCAACACAGGGGGGAAGGACTGCCTCAAGCCATGCTTGAATGGCTTTTCCCTTCGCCTCGCATTTCATGTGTTGTGATAAATGAATAAATCAAATCAAATCAATCAAGACAGCCACCACATGTTTCTGTACCTTAAAGATCGCAGTTGCGGAACCTCAGGTTGGCGTCACGTGCAGGAGTCACAAGAGCTGAGCAGAAACATTGCGTATGATGCCATACCACCATTATACAATTTGAAGGAAAGGGTTCAGGCTCTGCCTGGCATTACATAAGTATCAATATTTTGCCAGTGTCAGTGGTTGGTCCACATCACTGGGGGGGGTCAGTAACCTACACTGTGATGCTTTGTGGTTCTCACTGTTTTGTCAGCATCACTACTGCCCAGGTGAAGCTAGAGGGTTTTTACAGGGGAAGAGGGGGGGTATTCAGCTGACGAAAAGTTAGCTTTAGGTTAGCTTTAGGTTAGCTTTAGGGAGACATCTGGACCCCTTCTATGGATGCGCCTGTGCTACTACCAAAACCAGAGTCGACAGCGATGTGCGGCTCTTACCAATGAAGTCACACGTGACGTTTTGGCTCAGGTCCCGTGACTCTCCCACATATGACATCGGCCAGAAGTGTTCCATTACAACATTTTTCAGCGTATGGAAACGTGCTACAGCCACTCACCTTGTTCGGGTGGAAGGCTAGGCAAGAGACGGGACCAACACGCTGGTTGATGAACCAGTCATGGTGACGAATGGAGCCCACGTTGTCCCCTTCCTTGTTGAACACGCTGATCTGTTGGCTCGCCGACCCACTGCACAACATTGCACTGTCATCACCATAGAGTTCACTACGAAATTTACTACAGGAAGCTGTGGCGCTGCAATCGTTCAGCCACCATGAGAATGATGGGTAGTACATAGATTTGCGTAGTCTTCATGCATGCGGCTTCAAACACACTCGTGGCTTTGCTTATTGTGGGGTTTCGTCTTTTGTTTCGGATAAAAGAACGGCTCGTTGTGAACCTCGTGAGACGATTTGAATTGGTGAGCCTAAAAAGATCAAGGTGGTGAAGTGGGACTGCTGAACTTTTGCCGAGCTTCATCTTGCGACAAAGTGGCTGCAAGCCACATGGAGCCGGAAAAACAAAGCTTAGGCAAATCCATGTACTACCCATCATTCCCATGCTGGCTGAAGCGCCGTGCGTTGCAGCTCCCATAGACACTAGTGCCAGATTTCCTCTAGTGTACTACTGTGAAACTCTATGGTCATCAGTACTTTATTCGCCACTGATGTTATGCAAGGAGCCATTATAATAACAAAGCAATCAAATTATGGTATACAGTAAAACGTCTTTGACATGTTCCTGTTTTAATGCAAAGTATTCTGCGACAATAAATTGGGGTTTCAAGAGCAGTTTTAAGTCGACACCAAAAGAGCGACGTTGCTGCCCTTGGAATTTATATGGAACCTCTTAGCAATGCCGATGGCGACGGCAAAATGCTTCTGTAGAGTCCTTATAACTTCTACTGGAATAAAAAAAGATTCTCGAAGCTAAAGCTCATCAAAATACCTCTAGTAGTAATGTAACACATGACATACAATCACATAAAGCTTTATTCAAAGGTAACATACATTATGTCCTTAATTACTTTGGAAAAAATGCATAGCTTGTACTATGAGGTTTACAGCATTTACTCACATAATACCACCACTGGCTAATGTTGGCTACAGTTGGCTATGCATTCTTATCGCAGCGTTATAATAATAAATGTGTATTACAGTCACGCATCGTTACGATGCAGTCGCATCTAACAAGAAAGTAAATTTGTTATACGACACTGCATAATAAGAGTATTCTTCATTTAGTACTTCATTATAACCAATAGTCTGTAATATGATACTAATATCCCTATCGTAACGGTTATACCAAGTTTTGACCATACTATGCTCCTGCATCCCTCCAATGCTTCATACATTACATCAGTTCCCCTAAGGCACAGTCACCATATACAGTAAAAGCTTGTTAATTTGGATTTCACGGGACTGGGAAAAATGTCCGAATTAACCGAATGTCGAATTATCGAAAGTATCAAGAAAGCAATACCCCAATACATTTTCATTTTCTTGATGAATATTTAAATCCAGTACTTATTTTGCATATGAGCAGAGTAAAACCCGCAATTTTTGTCATTCGTGACTTTGTCCATAATGTGACCACGACTCAAGACCCCCGCGCCTTAAATTACAGTCAACTGCCGATTTTTCGGACGCCCGATTTTCCGGACATGCTCGAAAATTCGGACACTATCGCGGCACCGTCACCAGCCCCATAGACGTCAATGTATAAGAACGTCCGAAATTTCGGACGCTGAAACTCTTCGGTGTCCGATTTTTCGGACTTTCTGCCCGAATTGTGGGTCCGAAAGGCATTAATTGGAGCCCTCACCTCTGCCGCGTCAATCATCTCTTAGGTTTGAACCAGCGCGTACGCGAGTCGATCTGTGTGCGACAGTAGCAGAGTCCGAAAGTCAGCTTTGCCGCAATGCCGAAGCGTTATGGGGTGAAGCAGATCAGAAATTCAAAGGGGCCGCTATCGCGGCGCCGTGCGGCGATGTTACGGATAAGCAGCGGAAATGCACGGAGGCGTGATGGCGGCAGCTGGCAAACGCGCCGGTACGACTTAATCGCTGACAACCCTTACGATAAGCACCTTCAGTTAACTGCTCGGTAGTGCACGTGGCCTAGCGCAGTTGCATGCGTACTGCATGCATTTAATAGGCGAGAGCCCAAATGCGCCGCGCCGCCATTCCTGCTGCCTCTTTGCGCTAGACCGCTAAGTGCGCCGCATAGACGCGTTTCCTTCGCGGACGAAACCAGCTCGCCATTGCCGCGCCCGTGTGCGGTCAAGAACTAAGTGCGCATCACGAACCCTTTCATGATAAATGCGTGCGTACGATACAGCAACAGTAAAGTGACGGCGTCAGTTTAGTTGGCGATGTACTGCACACAACTAGAAACGATCGGCTTGATACGGCAGCAAATGCTGCGTATCGGCGGCGATTCGGCGATGTGTGTGCGCATATGCGCACACGCATCGGGGAATGCCGGACGAGTCGTCCGCTCTTCCGCCACAGTCGTCGTGTTCCGCGGCATCGTTTAGAAACGCTTCATGCGAGATAGCCGTAATCTATTCCGCGCTTTGCTGTTATCAGCGGCGCCCATCACGAGATGTAAAAGTGGCGGTTGGCACGTACGTAGTTAAGCGGGGTTCGTGGCAGGTACCGAATGTATTTGCGAGAGCCTGGGCGCGCACTAAAATGCCTGATAATTGTACTGGGAGGCATTAAAGCTATTTCGGACGTGGCTGTGGCGATTTGACCGCTTAAGCGGAATAAAAAAGCATGAATTTGTTTTTTCGGACTGCCCGATTTTTCGGACGATTTCGCGGTCCCTAGGGAGTCCGAAAAATCGGCAGTTGACTGTAATCCCAAACCTGCTCTGCACCCCTCCCTTATCATGTACTGCAACCATCAATACAACCATGCACACTTGAGAACAATTTTTCACCGGAAAATGCTGGCAACTGATCATTAATCCATCACAACATAGCAAGCAAGTTTTATGCCAGCCTGCGTACCACGGCGGAAGCTGTTCATCTTCAACAGCTTCCACCATATTTGAGTTTTATGACATAGCGCACGCACTACCCGAAGTCAAAATGAAGCTACTGTGTGCCGTGTCCGCTGTGGACGAAACTGTGGTCGCTAAAGGCACGACCATAGTGTCCACGCTGTTCTGCAGGCGGACTACATCCAGAGCCGAAACGAAACTGCTGAGCACCACATCTGCTGCTGCATAAACCTGGCTCGCTAATGCATAGTTACATATTCTGACCACGCCTTTCTGAAGGCCCGTGGCCGTTTTGGTTGTTCGCGAATGCCGTTTTCACTCCTTTCGTCGTAACATTTGCGGCGCTTTGTTTGGTGCGCTCCAAGGATCGTCCTAATTAACCAGGTTGCGGCCAAACATGACCAAATTAATGAGAGTTTGATGCCACTAAACAATACATGTGCTTGCCGGGACCAGAGAACGTGTCCGAATGATCAGATTTTCCGGATTAACGGGTGTCGAATTAACAATCTTTTACTGTATCTTTTTTTATCGTGATAGCAACCATGCGAACACTACAGGAGTATTTTTGCTGTTGCCATCGGCGTTGCTGAGAAATTTCATATAAAGTCCAAGGGCAATGACATCGCCCCATGCATCACATGTATGTTGCAGGTGAAAGGATGTGAAAGTATTTTGACAGGGATCAGAAGGTGTCTCACACATTTGTATGTGCTGTGTTCACACCACTCAGTTTGCATTGAAGCGATATACAGCACGGAGGTCGCTTCGCTCGCTGCAGTGGCAGCATTTTTTAACGCCAGCATTTCACTGAGGCACACCAGGTCGGATGCTACAGGAGTGAGCTGCTAGCCTTACTTCACATAACATTCCAATTTGTTGCTATGGCATCCATTGCTTCACCCTCATGCATAGTTAGATTCCACATTTTGAGACACAACTAAGGGAACAGACCACGCAAACACGTCAAAGACCGGGTGGACGGCCATGGCAGTCATGTCAACATGCGTGGAGACCGTGTGCGTGGAGCAGCTCTGGCCCAACTCCCAGAAGCGCACGTCGCCGGTCACGCAGCCACTGGTGATGCGACGCTCCCGGACGTTCAGGTGCACGCTCACAATCCAGCTGCTGTGTTCGCGAAGCGTCATGATGCGGCTGCAAAGTCGGCAAGAGAGAACACAAGAATTGTACTGCGAAGCATTTCTATCTTTGTTAGTAAACAGGTGTGTGCAAATATCATAATTTTCAGTGTGTTTTATGTCCATGGCAGGACAAAGGTCTCTCTCCCAATGATCTCGAATTTAGCTGATCTTGCACTAGCTGATTCCATTTTGTCCCTACAAACTTCTTAGTTTCATCGCTACATCTGTCTCGCTGCTGTCCTCAGCTTTTCCATTCCCTTGGTATCAATTCCACTGCTCTAGAACTGACCACCAATAGTCCGTCCTACACCTTACGAGACCAGCCCAGGTACATTTCTTTCACTTAATATTGTCACGTGGTTGCGATGGTGAAGTGTGCAGAACACAAGCTAGTACAGATGAAAACTCTTTATTGGGTTAACTTGTGCCCACTAAAAAATAAATTCAAAGTACAAGCAATACTTGCTTTTACAATGCTAGCAGTGAGAACGGACATCAGGCTTTGACTAATCTGCTTGCCTGTGAAATTTGTCAGCTTTTATGCGTGCCTTTTTGAACCTTCCAACGTCATCGCTGACGCTCGCGTTAGCTCTAGAATAAGCTCGGTTACTCGTGTCCTGCGCGTAATCGTAACAGCTTTTATGCGTGCCTTTTTGAACCTTCCAACGTCATCGCTGACGCTCGCGTTAGCTCTAGAATAAGCTCGGTTACTCGTGTCCTGCGCGTAATCGTAACAGAACAGTCTGAAACAAACGTGAAGTTTTCAAACACTGCAGTGTGGCCAGCAACGAGTGATGGTAACAGGTTTGGTGGGTTAAGCCCGATCACATTAAAGTAAAAGAACTAAGCACACGTGGGAATATCAACTAGAATATCAGCTTCCACCTGTTTGTTCCCTGACCTACTCTGATGTCTTGTGATCTCCTTGTGTTACACTTATCATTTTTTGTTTCATTGCATGCTGCAAGGTCCTCGACTATTTCTCAAGTTTTGTTGTTTTTCTCCCCATTTCAGCACTATAAGGTATGTGGAAATATGAAGAACAAACAGTGCGCAATAAAGACGTGGACTGAAAAAGGAACGATGAAACAGGTGTTTCGCATACTTTCATTGACCAAATAAAAAAGCTGAGGGCAATTCAGGAGGCCACTTCAAAAGTGCAGCGGATTTATACCTTTCATAAGCTACAGCATGGCGTAACAGTACCAAAAACTTGCTTAGCAGACCACACCGAGAGATTTTTTGGGTACAGCAAAAACAGAACTGACCAGTCCGCAGGTGGTAGCCGTCGGTCGTAGACCCGGATGGTCCCGTCACCACATCCAGCAACGAGCAGAGAGCCCTCATGGTCGATGGAGAGACTTGTGATGGGGTAGTCTACACCAGTGGGCATGTCCTGCAATACAGTAGGCAGGACATGTATACCGTACAGTATATACAGGACATGCAGTACACGCACAGTATGCAGGACAGCACTGCTCCCTGTACCAGTGGGCTATGTTTACAGGAACAGGTATGAAGACAATAGCTGACACAATCATCAGAATGATTGACACTTCTCACAACCAGTCCCTTATACACAGTTCATAATAAGGCGTCATAGTGCATAGTATGTAGTACATTGTTTCACGTTTTGGCATCACGAAATAGAGCGCGACAAACAGCATAATATCGAAGGAACACTTATTTTGGTTACTTGGCCAGCAGCAATCAGGTTACATACTGAGAGGCGTGGCACTGTGAAAACAGCCTTTTTAATGGAAAACTACAATAAAGCAATGAATCGGTTTAGATTGATAAATTTTACTCTGAAAACTCTTAACGTCGTTAACTTCGATATCACAGCTTTAGTAATAGAGGGGAAAATCAAAGTCAGTCTCGTTTTTAAGCTTCGCACCGAAATCTCCGCATGTGACGCCACGGATTTCAAAGTGCATTTTTCATATTCTCGTGACATTGGCCCAACGATATATCACAATCTGATATGTTACTTGATATGTTACGTCTCTGGCCTCCTCAGAGGACAATGTATTTCATCTTGACCGATTAGGAACAATGTAGGTAGTTTCTAGTACACGCCGTCAAAATCTATGATGTCACAGAGATCGGTGCGGAAACTTCAAGGTGGTGTAGCCACCTGCATTTTCCCTTGGTGCATTTTCTCGCTTACCAAGCATCTTCCTGCGGTGAGTGTGGTGATCTTGGTATTGTTAACCCTTTGAGGGTCGAATTTATTTCACGAAGTGCAGTCCAAAAATGTGTAATTTTTTTATTGCTGAAATAAATTCTTCAGACGATCCTATTTAAGAAAAAAATTGTCTAAAATTGTTTTGCGTGACCGTGAAGTGACAAAAAAATCATTTTTGTTGTTACGTTCACATGGTTTATTCGTAGTAACACCAAGCAAAATCCTAAAAAAAAAAAACACTTATACAATTTCTTATAAATAAAAATTATTCATTGTATTACACATAGGTCGCAGACATACAAAAATAGGCGCACCAGAGTACTTTTCCGGTAAAAAATGTTTGTGCTCCCCAAAACAAGAAACGCAACCATGGCGTCGTCGTTTGTGTGATTTAGCGCTGCACGGAAACAGATGTAATTGTGCCCTGGGGAGCAATAAACGAGAAAGTAACAAGCAGCCACCCTTTGAGAGATTAGAAACCAGACAGCCATCAGCTTTGCAGGGGCGAGAAGCGATAACCAACTGAAAGACGAAGCCGAAACCTGCCCACCTAACTTTATGCCTCCCCCTTGCGTGCTTGCCTTCTTTTGGAATCCAGTCTGTGACCAACGGTTATCTTGCCTACGTGCTACATGCCTTGCCCACGCCCATTTCTTTTTGATTTTGACTAAGATGTCCTTAAAGGAGTACTGACACGATTTTGAAGTGCAGCAAAACGGACGTTTTTGGTTTCCTTGGCATGTAGTGTTAACGCTCTCCCCACACCGCATCCGGGAAACACGTATAAATATTTAAGTTTGATTTTAAAGTTTTCATCTCCCAGCATCTGCAAGGCAGCTTCACCGCATGGAGAGCCCTATGACGTTTCAAGTCAGCTCACTTGGTTTGCGAAATCTGGGTTCTGCATGCAGCCTAAATCACAGAAATCTCTGTCGGAGGCACTGGACGACAGTTCACTCATCATGAACCACGTTCGACTGACAGCAAAGGACAGCAGGTGCATATTTCGTGGGTTGCAGTCTGCCCGTGACGTCACGGGCCGACTTGACACGTCACTATGAAGCCGCCTTCTCGAAACCGAAACCGAAACTGCTGGTTGAAAGAAGCGGTATTAAAAATATATGCAATGCATCCCCAGGTAAACGACACTCTTTTTAGGGTTCTCGACACCCGTGCTTTCATTTAGAGCAACAACCCGAGAAATTTTAAAATTCATGTCAGTACTCCTTTAACACCCCGCTTGTTTTCCTGAGCCACTCTGCTCCCTTCTTGTTCCTTACGGTTACCCCTATCGTTTTCTTTTCCATGGCTCGCTGCATCGCCCTTAATTTAGGTTGAACCCTCTTTGTAAGCCTCCAGGTTTCTGCTCCGTATGAGCATCCAATAATGTCTCAAGCATAAAAACGCACCAGAACTTTCTTTTCCTGGTTGGTGTCCCATACTCGGATAACCTTGACGTCACCAGATGTGATCAGCGTCGTCGTCTCTTGATCCCAATCCAGCACCATACCAGATCCTTCGAGAGAACGGTTGTCTTTAGTGCAAAACAAAATACATCCAAAATGCACGCGTTTCAATGGAGAAATACTGGTATCTTGAACATGCAAGTGCAATGGCCAACTCAAACAAGTCACAAAATTCCTCATCATTGTGCATTGTAACAACTTCTCAATACTTCTGCATTAATAGGACCATAGGCGTGCGCACAGGGGGTGCAGGGGGGGGGCGGCCGCCGTCCCTAATCACCTAAGGGGGGGGGCGCAAAATCTGCCCCGTACATTGACCCTTCTAGTCACCTAAGAGGGGGAGGGGGGCGCAAAATCTGCCCCATACATTGACTTAGTAGGGTGAGGGGGCGCTGCGATGAACCTTCGCCCCCCCTGAGAGGGAACCCTGTGCACGCCTATTAATAGGACACTGCATACTGCATGAATTCAACAACAACAGCTTGGTCGTAATCCCTAAAGTGGGCTCAATTATTGCTTTGCGTGCTATCAATGTCGCTCTAACTGTTAAAATAATTAACTGTAACCACGTTCTTTGCATTCACTTGTGTAGGAGCACTTTTACTGTCGGAAGTGCTCTTAGTATGTTATTGAAGTAGTCTGCATTTTCAGTGGCGCTTTACTAAACACAAGTAGCGCTTTTTTAAAAACAAGTTAGCACAGGCTACCCGTCCCTTCTCCTTGAAAATGGAGCAAGCACTGTCAAGACACAGCAGAGGTGAATGAACACGCCCACCTCTCGCTGTCATTGGGACGTCTCCAAGGGCTTGGAAGGCTGCCACCAGTTCACGGTTGGACGAGCTGTAGTTGCGCCAGACACGGACGGCTCCGTCATCTGTCAAATCAAAGTGAACGGAACAGTGGGGGGCATGTACATCACTGGAATGCGAACAGTAGGATCGATTTCAGCTGCTTGCACTGATTGTGCTGTCTGCAGGGTTTATTTGCAGGGCCCCTGCAAATGAACTGTACCATACTTGGTTACAACGTAAGAAAATATGGCAGCACCACAGAACCACGATGTGCCTGCCCTTCACCTGTCAAAGACAGTCGTGCTAGCTGGTCTCCGCCCAAAAAGGACATACTTTTTCTCGGCTAATATAAACACTACGCATATTAAGAGATAAAGGTTCGTCGTAACTACCAGAAACATTACTTTTGGCTGAGCAGCAATGTCACAATCCTTGTAAAATTTACTACGACCTTCAAGTTTTTGACCTAAAACCAGTGACACAAACGTGTGCCTGCATGGACAGTCAACAATCTGAATCACTCGAGAAGTGCTTGACGTCCAAAAAATGAGCAAAAACATGAGCAATTATGCAAATTCTCTGTGTGAGGGACAGCAGTGGCTGTGGGTGAAGCTGACATTTTTTCTTAGGTTGTTACAGACTACAGAGACAACTGTTCTTCTAAGGTGCAGGGCAATAGTATCTCTAGGCCTATGCAAGATCTCACTCTATTTGTCAATGTTTATAATGATGACGATGATGCTAAATAGCCTGAATACCTGATCCCAGGAGCAGCAGTGGTACATCATGTGCGTTCAGGTAAGTCAGAGCAGTGATGCGTGTCTGTGCGGGATTGTCGTTCATGTGACAACTCTGAAGGTTCCCGTGGTCGTCCCAGAGACTGCATGAAACGGGCACAGGGTATTTCAGGTGGCACAATGGTCGCTGACTGGATATCCAGAGAATAAATTACCCGTTCTATGAAGGATTGTGCTTGACTCTCTCTTTTTCTTTCCGATCATCAATATAGGGGCACCACAGTTTTATTTAAAAGATCTGCTAACAATACATTCAGGTGCATTCTTATTTTGAACACACAAAAACTGGGTGCACTTTAGATTTGACAGCGCATTAGATTCGAGTAAATATCGTATATACTCATCATCTCTGTCAGCGTCAGCATCGACCAAAGCGTGCCTCAGCCAAATGAACAATGTTGAAGTAACAGATGCACGCTTTACAAGGAGTTTCAATATCGGAAATCCCTGTAGCTTTCTTTTTTCGTTTATTTCAACTACGATAATGCGGTGAAGGTTCAATGGTAGGGTAATCCCTAATGAATTTACACTGTTAATTATAAGTCTGCAATCGTACTAATTCTGCTACTGTTGTTGCCGATCAAACATTTATGTTTATAATGGACAGTAGGTCCCAATTCAGTTTATACTATGGGACCTCCTTCTGCATATCCTTATCTTGAACAATTTATTGAGAAAGAATATAAAATTGATTGAATGATAGGTTGGTGACACATTGGCAGAGATGAAGATGGTGTTCGTACAGAAGAATGGCTATGCTCTGAGTAGGCTTATCAACGTACTGAGCTTTCAGAATGAGTTGGCTACCTGTAGGAATCCCTGTTGGCAACACAGATCTCTGCCTCATATGGGTGGAAGGCCAGGCAGGTGGGAACGCTGGGGCACCGGCTGTAGAACACCTGCTCGTCCAGGCGCACCCCAGTTGCTGCACACACGCACCTTCAATCAGCTTTTCTGAGTCTTCAATAACATTTTTCTGATGAACACGGTGGACGTAAGAATCACCCTCAGTATGCAACGAATCACGCTCCACCAAGTTGAGAAGTTCATTCTTGTGCTTCAGGACATAACTACCAGGCAATTCTTTAGAAATGCCGGAATAACCTAAGTTCTTAACGGCACCGTCACATGCACCGCAAAGCCAAGAAACACTAGGTGACTGAGAATCTTCAAGGAATAACGCATTCTGTCTTGTTTTACAAACGCAATCTCAGTCATGTACCGTATTACTGATGAAGCACCTGTACTCTACACCAAACTGTAACTTTCACCTGACTTGCTGGTTTAGGAAGCAAAGGTTCACAGAGTGTATATGCGATATTTGTGTGTTTCTTGCTATAACCACAGAGTTCTGAGAGGATTCCCAAACCAGGCACTGCAAGTAGCGAAAGTTTACAAGTTTACTAACTCTACAAATGTAAACTGGCCAGGGTACAAACCAAGACATGTAATCCACCATCCACGAAAGAGAGCTTTAGCTAAGATCTATAACTTCCAAAGTGGCTGGCACTGAGGGCACTTTTTACACCTGAATCCAGACTTTCAGCAGCATAGTTCTGGTCAGCACCTAATCGCTGAGGAGTAGACTCGATCATATACTCAAGCCACAAGCATGCTTGACAGTGTAATTGACGAAGGCCGTGAAGGAATGGGAGCAGAAATCAGAACGAGATGGTAAGTGAGAAAACGCAAGTATGAATAGAGTGGAGTGAGTGTGAGTTGGCCCACGAATACAAGTGAGTATTCGTACAAGTGAGCATACATAATGAGTACTACGAAATGCACTTTTTTATGGACCAAAGTCTACTTTAAGCAGGAGACCAATTTTTTTGAGCAGAAGAAACCCCACAACTTCTGGAGATGAAAATTCCCAATGGGCTTTGTGAGGTTCACACAGAACTGCAGAAAACAGAATAAACCATTTGGCATTTGCATACCAGCAAGCTACATTACTTCCCAGTGTTGTGCGTAAATGGTTAACTGGCATCAAAACATGGGGCACTGCACACACCCCCACAAGCGCCTGCCCAAACAGTGCTCACCGGTTTTCCGACGTTCAGCCTGCGCAGCCGCCCTTATCCGCGCATTGCGCAGAAACCTCCACTCCCTTTGCTGGTGTTCCATGCTTTCGGGGTCGGAGGTCTGCGATACCTGCTTTAGTTACGAGAGATGAAAACGAGAACCTAAACAAAAATTCAAACCAGCCTTGTTTTCACTTGGTTGCGAGACAGCGTCAGTACACCTATACAAATCCAAGCAGCATCATGCTTTGCGCTCTGACTGGTACCTCCAATCGGGTTTGCAGGAATTCTGTGCAACACTTAACGACAAAATGTGACAGTCAAATCTAGCTTAACAGAAAAACCATCAGCACAAACACAAACATTAGGCTGAAGTGGACATTTCGGGAAAGCATACACAGCATGTCTCATCAGGCAGCCAGATCCAAGAGCAGCGTTTAAAAAACCACACCTTAGCCAGCCACAGATTTATCCATAACCGGACAAGCCAATAAAACAACTTCTCAGAAGATTGCATACCGCCGAATAAAATTTCATTGGTGTTGAGATGCGTTTCCGTCCCGGGACACAGAAAGCCATAGTCTGATATTGAGATAATACTAGCTCACTTGTGTTGGCTTGTGTGAATAGTAAATTTTAGGTTCGAAGCGAATAGTGGTTTGGTCGAATAATTTCGAATCGAATTCGAATAGTATATATTGCATATTATAAAGAAAAATAATATATTTGTCATGACCCAACTAACCTGCACAATATTTTTTAAATTGGAACAAGGCATGTGTGAATGTCATTCTTTTTGGTTCAAAGGGAAGTGGAAGCAAAGTGGAAGCAACTTTGTATAGTAGCAGGATGTGACTTTCAGTAGAATGCAAGTGATAACCTGTAAAATATGTTACGTTTTAAAATTTACTTTACTTTGAGCATATAAGCCTGTATAACAAGCTTTTAAACTTGAAAAGTGATGAATCAATGTGAGGGTAATTTGTTCATTTAACCTTGGAAGTGGGGCTTCGCGGCAGTGCAGATTTCTCCTGGATAGGTGTTTTCACGGCATAGCACTCCTGCACTGCAGTGAAACCACCTTTACAGGGCCTTACATGGCATTACATATGTCTATTCATTCATTTCAAATACTTCTAATTTAGAATAATTTAAATTCGTTTTGAAGCGAATTCGAATACTGTAATATTCATTCGAATATTCGAACTGCTCAAATATTCGCACAAGGCTACACTTGTGTCATCAACGCAGTGCCCCTGACATTGCCAGTACATGTAATTAGAAGCTCTCTGTAATGCCCATACGTACACATGCCCGCGTCCCTGCAGCCATGCTACAAAAAACAGAAGAATCTGAAGTGGCTTCAGTTTCGCCCGCACAGAGCAACCTAAGTGACGTTTTCAAGTCTATGCACTTGGTGCTTTTTAGCTAGCTTAGCCTTCCCCCTACCAATTACAGAGTGCCACTATATCAAATAGTCAAAGCTGCCACTTCGAAGAACCCTGCAAGAGTCAGGTGCATGTCGTTCCCAATGGTGGATACGCAAACTTTCTTTGAGACAAAAGTACAGGTGGGGAACTGATGGATGGAACCACGGTGTAATTAACAAGTTGTCTAAACAAGAATAAGTATCTGAGACAAGCCGGCCAACATTTCGATAGGTGGACCTAGTACTTTCGTCAAAGGTGCCTCATCATCCTTGGTGTGTTTTGAAAGGGTCAGTCAGTGATGTCGGGCCACATGGTGTCGCTGTCGGTGACAAGAGCCAATAGCGGCACTACGTGACGTGACATGACTGGCTAAACGTTTCAAGACTAACATGCCAAGGATGGCGAGGTGCCTTTGATGAAGATACAGTCAAATCTCGATATGAAAAATGCGGATATAATGAATAGTCTGTTATAACGAAGTAACTGATCTTGCCATTTATAGACTATTTTATGGATGGGTTTCAGTGCCACCATAGTGGGCTGCAGCCTTGCCGTTTAGTATTCTTAACAACTAAAGTAACCGTGCTACGGTAGACGCATACACATGAAAACGGCTGGCTTGGTGCCCTCGACGTTTTATGACCTCATTCACGTTGCTATATAATGAAATATGAAAAAATTCGTTTAAATAGCCCGAGGTGGCGCCGCCCATGTGCGTTATGTAATGTCGTCTATACAGTGTTGTGAACGCACGTTTGTAACGAACTTTCGGATATAATGAAGCCATTTTCGTGTCACATGTGACTTCGTTACAACAAATTTTGACTGTAGATCCAGCTACTGAAACGTCGGCCAGCCTGCCTGAGGCACCTGTTCCTGTTCAGACAACTTGTGTGTCACATTCTTCGAGACGGAACGAGAACAAGCGAGATTTGCGACACTTTCACGGGACAGCATGCAGAGAGACAGGCAAGCAGGAAATAGAGAGAAAGAGAGAGAGAGAGGCAGTACCACTTGGCACCAGGGGGACTCCCTAGCGGCCAAGGAGTCCCCTGCTCCCAGTTGAGGAACATCCAAAATCTGCACAGAGAGCAACAACAGATGTCCCACCACACTCCTCCTACAGCCATGCTTTCAAGGGACACTAAAGAGAGAAACGATTTTTCTCGTATTTAGTAAGTTAGTACTCTTCCACGATGCCAAAATCACCAAGCTTTCTGCGAGAAGACCCTTGGTAAACGAGAAGACGGGCAAAAAGAAAATGCATGTGGCGACGCCACCTTGAAGTCCCCGCACCAGTCATTGTGATGTCATAGATTTTGACGGCGTCTATTAGGGCCTATGCAGTTCCTAATCGGTAAAAATTAAGTACATTGTCTTCTGAGGGAGCCAGAGGCTCAATAACATACCTAGGTTTCATGAACTTTAGTTGTGCCAATGTGGCCAAAATAAGAAAAAACACTTTGAAATCCTTGACATCACCATCGGAGATTTTTAGTGGGGATATTGAAATGTGAAACTTTCGACCCTGATTTTTTTCATTTATTATTAGACCTACGGTGTTGAAATGAACTACATTAGAGTTTTCAGAGTGTAATTTATCAGTCTAAGCTTATTTATTGTTTCACTTTAGTGTCCCTTTAACATGGGAGCTCAGCAGGATGTTTGCACACTGCACCAAACCACCAGTCTACAGACACCAAAGCCAGCCTGATAGCACCAGGGTTGCTACAGCAGAAAACTCTCCCAGCCTTTTCTATCCCAAGTACACCATTAGTGCTCCGATATTGCTCAACGTGCTCTGGGTCATACTCGCTGCCTTTGTTTGGCCATGCAATGCAACCGAACCAACAAAAATGTCCCATTTGAAATGACATAGGCAGATTGCTTAATAAGAACTACTATGAGGTAGAACAAAAGCGAATAACTTCTTTCTGATTCTGTATATGTTATGAGTAAGCATGTTACATGGCAACTCCACCACTCAACCTGTCACAATGTGCAGTCAAGATCTGCATTCCTTCGTCCCATTCCTTCCTTTTCCTGCTGTCTGTATTTTATTTTTAGTTATCTAAAGAGGCCCATGTTAAAAACGCTTATTTGAGGATGCTTGAGGATGCGAGTGCAGCCCTCAGTCGAGCGCATAGTCGAACCTTGATATAATGAGTATGAATATTGTAACGAATTTTCAGTTATAAAGAAGTAAATGAGAAAGTGTGTTGCCATTCGTACAGTGCAATTAAAATTGGTTTACAATGAATTTTGGGTTGCAACAAAGCATCTTTGTGCCACATGCGACTTCGTTATAATGAAGCTTTACTGTCATCATGCTCATTATCAGCCTGTTTATGTCCACTGCAGAATGAAGGCCTCTCCCAATAATCTCCAGTTTAGCCTATCCTGTTTGAGATGATTCCATTTTATCTCTGCAAACTTCTTAAATTTCGTTAATACATTTAACTCTCTACCTTCCTGGACTGCGTTTCTTATGCCTTGGTAACCATACCGTTGCTCTTACTCTCAACCTGTTGTCTACTCTACGCATTAAGTGGCCAGCCCAGGTCCATTTCTTTTGCTTGTTGTCAACTAGGATATATGCAACCCCTGCTTGTTCCCCAACCCATTCTGCCGTCCTCCGATCTCAT
The DNA here is from genome assembly GCF_013339695.2 of Rhipicephalus sanguineus. Lineage (NCBI taxonomy): Eukaryota > Metazoa > Arthropoda > Arachnida > Ixodida > Ixodidae > Rhipicephalus > Rhipicephalus sanguineus. The sequence continues at coordinate 167,332,408 of NC_051182.1, read as the reverse complement.
AATGTTACTCCTATCATTTTTCGTTCCATTGCACGCTGCATGGTCCTCAACTTTTTCTCTAGTTGCTTTGTTATCCTCCATATTTCAGACCCATATGTCAGAACTGGCAGTATGCAGTGATTGCAGTTTTACTGTACATCATTCCAATTACAATGCAAGCATATGACCCCATAGGTATGCAAGTCTCTGTGCTTGAGAGGTTGCCTCAATCACTGGGCATGTTTACATGCCAGATGAGAGGGCTGCATGTCAAAATGCAAGAAATGGGGAAAGGTGTTGAATGATATTTGGAGCACAGGTAAAAATTGATATAATGTCAGGGCATGAACGTCGGCAGGATTTTGTCCTGGGGGGTGCAAAGCCGTGTTTCATCGTGGCAGGGGCAGGGGCAAGTGCCCCTTTTGCAACCTCCTGCTGATGCCCATGCGTCAGAATGCTTCTTCATAATCACGTACGTGCACAAAGGATCACATTGAATTTGCACAAATGAAGTCATTATTTCGAGTTGTGCAACGAGAACACGTCTCACCTTGTTGAGCGGACGGGTGAAGTACCGGGAGCACCAGTCCACAAATGTTGTCGTCACCAGGGGTGACGAGATGCGCGCACTGAGCTGTTCTTCGGTGTCATCCTCTGCCACCTGCCAATGAAGTTCACGGGCTTAGTGGCTAGTTGGTATTGCATATTAGAAACGTTACAGTGCACATAGATGGGGAGAAAAGAAGAATAAACGATACACAGCACTGATGTGTGTCAGGCTGAGTGTCAAATTGTTCAGTTACTAAACCCTGTTTCATAATTAGTGAAGCTTGTAAGACAAGTCTGAGTTACCGTAAAAACCCGCATATAGCTCGGACCCGCGTATAGTCCGGGGTGTAATTCGGGGATAGCAAACGTGAGAAAAAAAGTTTTCACCCGAATATAGTCCGAGGAAAATGGAAAAAATGCATTTATTGACATTTCATTCATCGTCGTCGTCGGACGCACTCTCTTCCGAAGCTCCCTTGTCGGAAATGTTCTCCCACAGCACATCATCCTCAGTGCCATCAAGCGCGTTGGAGATGGAGCACTTTTTGAAGGCGCGGCAAACGAGCGCCTCTGGAATGCAGGCCCAAGCCTCGACTATCCACGAGCAGAGCATCGCTGGCGAGGCCCGTTTCAGCCGTCCGGCAGGGGTCTCTTCTGGTTCTCCGGACCTCATCCACTCCACGTACAGGCGCTTGACATGGTCCTTAAATGGCTTATTAAGGCACACATCAAGCGGCTGCAGCTGTGATGTCATCCCTCCCGGGATGACGACGAGCTCGGTGCGGGAGTCGCGCAGCAGTCGCTTTACGGAGTCGGCCAGGTGACACCGAAACGCGTCGAGCACAAGCATCGAAGGGAGCCCCAGCAGTGCTCCGGGCCGTCGACACCACACGGACTTTATCCAGTCAAGGACTAACGATTCGTCCATCCACCCCTTGTCCTGGCAGCGGACGACGACATTTTTCGGGAACTTCTCCCCCTTCGGCAGCGTCTTTCGTTTGAACACCACGTAGGGTGGCAGCTTGCGACCGTCAGCCGTGCAGGATAACATTACAGTCACCCGCGTTTTTTCGTTTCCAGTCGACCGCACGATAACTTGCCTGGAGCCTTTTTGATGCACCGTCAGCGCCGAGGGCATATCCAGGTAGACCGGCGTCTGATCCGCGTTGCCGATCTGGCCCAGCTGAAAGGGGACTGCCTTTCGCAACGCAATTATGTACCTTTGAAAAGCCACGAGGTGCTCTTCGTAGCTCTCTGGTAGCTTCTGGGAGATCGACGTACGCCGACGTAGGGAGAACCCAGCGCGGCGCATGAAGCGAGACACCCAATGCTTGCTCGCTTTGAAATCCTCCGGCTGAATGCCTTTGTCTCGAGCGATCTCCCTTGCCTTCGCTTGTAGCAGCTCGATGTTGACAGCGAGATGTGCAGCTCGCTGCTCCCGCACAAAGTCTGTGAGTTCTCGTTCCACGTCAGGAAATGCTCCATTTTTTGGTCCGCGGAAACTTTTTCGCTGGCCGCTGCATGCAAAGAGGGCTTCCTTCTGCTTCCGCCAACCGCGAATGCTCCGCTCGTTGACTCCGAACTGCCGCTCCGCGGCACAGTTGCCGATGGTTTCGGCAGCAGCGATAACTTTTCTTTTAAAAGCAGCAGAGTACTGCCTGCGCGGTCCTGACATGGCGTAAAATCACAGGAGCAAAATCGAGGCCGTCGTTATGGGCACCAAGTTGAAGCAAAGGCCACTGACCAACTGACCAGTTAAGACTAACGCCGCTAACACTACCTAGCGCAGAAGCGCGCAGACAGCTGATGATGATGATAGCACCGCGCTATGCCGAAACCGAAACTGAATTTGGGCCGAAAATTCTTGGGACCCGCATATAGTACGGGGCCGAAATTTCGCACCCTAAAATCTAGAAAAAAACCCCGGGCTATACGCGGGTTTTTACGGTATACTCAGGCCTGAATTCGCATAGTGCCGACCACAGACAAACAACACCCTATGACAGTGCAATGGCAGGTAGCCGCCCACAAGTGCACCTAGCTCAAGTGTTCATACAACTTGTTGCATTAAGAAACATTGAACACCAATTATTTATTTACTAGCTCGTGCTAAAGGGAGAAGTCCACGATTTACACACTTCCTATTTTATTTCCTGAAGGAAACAGCTTAAGAGGATAGGGGGCATGGGCTAAGAAAGATACTACACATTTCTTACCCAATACACCAAAGTCTTGGTCCATGCTTGTTTTATATTTTTTCTTGTTTTCTTTTTCTGCAGCGGTAATTAGTGGTGCTGTCCCAAACATGTCCGTGAATTCACCGGGCATTTCTTTCTTTCTCTCCCTCCTCTCACCTTTCTATTCCATTCTCTCTCTCCCCCAAAGTAGAGTAGCCAACCAGATGCTTTTCCGGTTAACCTTCCAGCCTCTGCCTTCCTTCTGCTGTTTGTTGCACCTCCTAAGCTTAACTAATGTGACCAACTGCCAAAGACCAATTTCGACGGTATGATATAGCACACCTTGTTAATGTTCAAGTTATCAATGTTCCCCGTTTGTCCGCAGATTAACAAATGCGGCCGACGTCTCACCGGTGCAGGAACATCGGGGCCCCTGTCGAAGATCTTGCGTGACCGGCTGAAGTGAGCCGTATGCTGGTACTGGTGGCTCCGAGTGGGTGTCTGCACTGGTGGCCTCAATGTCAGGTTCATAGAGGCTATTGGAGGGGACTCGTTCCTGGGCACCAAAGCGGGAACCAAGTCTCAGACAACAGTGCTACTGACTGAACACAAACTCACTCCAGCTGAGTTATTTGTTCCTACAGGCTTCTTTTTATGGTTTCAGACTGCAGAACGTGACAGCAGACACTCGATATTTTGAACTTGAACAGACCACGGAATTTTGTCCGAATGGTCTCTGAATTATCGGATGCAAGCACATCTATGGATGCAAATGTTTTGCTAGAAGAAACAAAGGCAGCTAGGCTTTCCAATATGCCTAATCAAAAGGTGCGAACCGAATTAAACAAATGGTGCTGTTTGAATTAAGCAGTTTTTAAAAATACACTGAAAACATAGCAGGCCAGCCAGAAATGTTTGAATGTACTGAGAGTATGAAATATGAGACTGAATTATCGCAAGTCTTCCGCATTTGCAGCTCACGCCACTTACAATCTAATCACCTATTGTATTTACTCGAATCTAAGCCGATGTTTTTTTAGAAAAAACAATGTGCGAAAGTGGGGGGTCGGCTTAGATTTGAGTACCATGATTTGACCGCAGCCGCTACCTACCTAAAGGCCCGGCCACGCTGGTAGCATGGCGGCTCACCATGCACCAATCTCAGGCTACCGTATGCAGACGGCTCTGCATGCACGTCCGAGGCTCATTTTTGCGACATCCTACAGTAGCTGCATGGTGACAAGGTCGCTCAGGCTCAGCGGCAAAGTGGTGGTCCCCATGGCTACACAGGCCGACCGCGTCGTCTGCTTCGTACTGTCCACTGTTCCAAAATCTTGCAGTCCCACGTTCATGCAGCTAGGGTCGTCGAGCTGGCGAGATTTCCCGCCGGCAAAGGCGGGCAAGGGTGCATCGGGCCACGTGATTGTGGCGCCGGCGAATGCCACGCACTTTGACACCCTCTCTGCTCCTGTCGCGTGACGCGGAGGTGGCAGAGGCGCGAGCAGCATGAGCGCAGAGTTGGTCAATTTTCTGGAAGCGATCGTGCAATGTAGTCATGCTTAAACACGTGCTCGCAAAACGCCTGCACCAACTGTGCTTCAGAAGTGATGGCCTGTACTCGGCCTGCATTCAAGGTAAGCTTTCTTTTTTTTCTGGCCTTGCGAATTTCAGGGGTCGACCTGCAATCGAGAGTGGCCTAGATTCAAGTAAATACGGTATAGTGTAGAACCACACATAGGATGGTTTTCTGGCTCATGCTTATCTTTCCACAGAATTCAACTTATATATTATATAATAATAATAATAATTGCAGGGGTTCCACGCCCCAAAACCACGATATGATTATGAGGGACGCCACAGTGGAGGGCTACAGAAATTTCAACCACCTGGTGCTCTTTAACGTGCACCTAAATCTAAGTACTAAGATGTCCTTAGCCCCGTTTGTTCCCTGACCCACTCTGCTCTTTTCTTGCCCCTTAAGGTCACACCTATCATTTTCCTTTCCATTGCTTGCTGCGTCCTCCTCAGCTCAAGTTGAACCCTCTCTGTAAGCCTCCAAGTTTCTCTGCTCCGTCGGTAAGTACCGGTAAGATGCAGGTGTTATATACCCTCCTCTTGAGTGATAGTGGTAAACTACCATTCATGATTTGAGAGTGCTTGCCGAATGTGCTCCATCCCATCCCTATTCTCCTAGTTACTTCAGTCTCATGGTTCAGATCCGCGGTTACGACCTGTCCTAAGTAGACGTATTCCTTTACAAATTCCAGTGCCTTGCTACCAATCGCAAAGTGCTGTTCTCTTCTGAGACTGTTGCATATTACCTTAGTTGAAATCAAGAAGATGAAATGGACATGGGCAGGGCATGTAGCGCATAGGCAAGATAACCACTGGTCATTAAATGTAACTTACTGGATTCCAAGAGAAGGCAAGCGCACAAGGGGGAGACAGAAAGTTAGATGGGCAGATGAGATCAGCGGGTATAACGCAAGCACAGGACCGGGTTGATTGGTGGAACATGGGAGAGGCCTTTGCCCTGCAAAGGGCGTAGTCAGGTTGATGATGATGATGAAATTTAAGTAGACGGGCCTCTACCATTTCGCCTCCACCAAAATGCGGCCACTGCGGGCAGGATTCCATCCCGCAACCTTCGGGTCAGCAGTCGAGCACCATAACCACTAGACCACAGCGACATACTATACGCATGCTACTTATGGTTCCATCTTAAAAACACAGCGCTAACTTAAACATGGAAAGAAGACACAGGAAACGAGGACGGGTGCTGTCCTCGTTTGTACAGAGCCCGTCCTCGTTTGCTGTGTCTTCTGTCCATGTTTAAATTAGCGCTGTGTTTTTAAGATGGATCCGTACCAACGAGCTCGCATCCAAACTCTTCTACTTATGGTGCAGCTGCCTAACACGTTGCACAACCTGAAGCCTATGATGTGCAACTGCCTCTTCAAGAACTCGCGTATTTGAGAAGCCGGTCACGTGACACTGACTTCTGAATTTGCCGCGAGTCCGATGACAGTTACATGCAACAGACGTCCACGCACTGGTGACAACTTACGACAGATAGCTGATCTTCCCCGAAGGTGATGATGGCTCCGAATGGCATACGGAGCTTTTTCGGCACTTCTTGGCCTCAAAGCTTGACTGCGCCTGCAAAGGAAGGCATGCAAGTCTGCAATTTTAACATTTCATGTACATATGTATATTTACATAGGTTATCAACATGTACATATGTATGTTTACTATATGCATGTGCTTCAAATGCACAATTATTTTTTTAGTATGACATGTAGT